>NW_027457018.1:87803-202356 GCF_040206685.1 Ascaphus truei | reverse complement strand
CGCGCAGCAGACCCCGCAGGCAGGGGAAGGGGTGTATGGGAGGCGCGCAGCAGACCCCGCAGGCAGGGGAAGGGGTGTATGGGAGGCGTGCAGCAGACCCCGCAGGCAGGGAAGGGGTGTATGGGAGGCGCGCAGCAGACCCCGCAGGCAGGGAAGGGGTGTATGGGAGGTGTGCAGCAGACCCCAGCAGGCAGGGAAGGGGTGTATGGGAGGCGCGCAGCAGACCCCGCAGGCAGGGAAGGGGTGTATGGGAGGCGCGTAGCAGACCCCACAGCGCGTAGCAGACCCCACAGCGCGTAGCAGACCCCACAGCTCGGAGGCGCGTAGCAGACCCCGCAGGCAGGGAAGGGGTGTATGGGAGGTGTGTAGCAGACCCCGCAGGCAGGGAAGGGGTGTATGGGAGGTGTGTGTAGCAGACCCCGCAGGCAGGGAAGGGGTGTATGGGAGGTGTGCAGCAGACCCCGCAGGCAGGGAAGGGGTGTATGGGAGGTGTGTGCAGCAGACCCCGCAGGCAGGGAAGGGGTGTATGGGAGGTGTGTGTGTAGCAGACCCCGCAGGCAGGGAAGGGGTGTATGGGAGGCGCGCAGCAGACCCCGCAGGCAGGGAAGGGGTGTATGGGAGGTGTGCAGCAGACCCCGCAGGCAGGGAAGGGGTGTATGGGAGGTGTGTGTAGCAGACCCCGCAGGCAGGGAAGGGGTGTATGGGAGGTGTGTGTAGCAGACCCCGCAGGCAGGGAAGGGGTGTATGGGAGGTGTGTGTAGCAGACCCCGCAGGCAGGGAAGGGGTGTATGGGAGGTGTGTGTAGCAGACCCCGCAGGCAGGGAAGGGGTGTATGGGAGGTGTGTGTAGCAGACCCCGCAGGCAGGGAAGGGGTGTATGGGGAGGTATGTAGCAGACCCCGCAGGCAGGGAAGGGGTGTATGGGAGGTGTGTGCAGCAGACCCCGCAGGCAGGGAAGGGGTGTATGGGAGGTGTGTAGCAGACCCCGCAGGCAGGGAAGGGGTGTATGGGAGGTGTGTAGCAGACCCCGCAGGCAGGGAAGGGGTGTATGGGAGGTGTGTAGCAGACCCCGCAGGCAGGGAAGGGGTGTATGGGAGGTGTGTAGCAGACCCCGCAGGCAGGGAAGGGGTGTATGGGAGGTGCGTAGCAGACCCCGCAGGCAGGGAAGGGGTGTATGGGAGGTGCGCAGCAGACCCCGCAGGCAGGGAAGGGGTGTATGGGAGGTGCGCAGCAGACCCCGCAGGCAGGGAAGGGGTGTATGGGAGGCGCGTAGCAGACCCCGCAGGCAGGGAAGGGGTGTATGGGAGGCGTGCAGCAGACCCCGCAGGCAGGGAAGGGGTGTATGGGAGGTGTGCAGCAGACCCCGCAGGCAGGGAAGGGGTGTATGGGAGGTGTGCAGCAGACCCCGCAGGCAGGGAAGGGGTGTATGTGAGGTGTGCAGCAGACCCCGCAGGCAGGGAAGGGGTGTATGGGAGGTGTGCAGCAGACCCCGCAGGCAGGGAAGGGGTGTATGGGAGGTGTGCAGCAGACCCCGCAGGCAGGGAAGGGGGGGGTGTATGGGAGGTGTGTAGCAGACCCCGCAGGCAGGGAAGGGGTGTATGGGAGGTGTGCAGCAGACCCCGCAGGCAGGGAAAGGGGTGTATGGGAGGTGCGTAGCAGACCCCGCAGGCAGGGAAGGGGTGTATGGGAGGCGCGCAGCAGACCCCGCAGGCAGGGAAGGGGTGTATGGGAGGTGTGCAGCAGACCCCGCAGGCAGGGAAGGGGTGTATGGGAGGTGTGCAGCAGACCCCGCAGGCAGGGAAGGGGTGTATGGGAGGTGTGAGACAGCAGGCAGGGAAGGGGTGTATGGGAGGCGCGCAGCAGACCCCGCAGGCAGGGAAGGGGTGTATGGGAGGCGTGCAGCAGACCCCGCAGGCAGGGAAGGGGTGTATGGGAGGTGTGTGTAGCAGACCCCGCAGGCAGGGAAGGGGTGTATGGGAGGTGTGTAGCAGACCCCGCAGGCAGGGATGGGGTGTATGGGAGGTGTGCAGCAGACCCCGCAGGCAGGGAAGGGGTGTATGGGAGGTGTGTAGCAGACCCCGCAGGCAGGGAAGGGGTGTATGGGAGGCGTGCAGCAGACCCCGCAGGCAGGGAAGGGGTGTATGGGAGGTGTGCAGCAGACCCCGCAGGCAGGGAAGGGGTGTATGGGAGGTGTGTGCAGCAGACCCCGCAGGCAGGGAAGGGGTGTATGGGAGGTGCGTAGCAGACCCCGCAGGCAGGGAAGGGGTGTATGGGAGGTGCGTAGCAGACCCCGCAGGCAGGGAAGGGGTGTATGGGAGGTGCGTAGCAGACCCCGCAGGCAGGGAAGGGGTGTATGGGAGGCGCGCAGCAGACCCCGCAGGCAGGGAAGGGGTGTATGGGAGGTGTGCAGCAGACCCCGCAGGCAGGGAAGGGGTGTATGGGAGGTGTGCAGCAGACCCCGCAGGCAGGGAAGGGGTGTATGGGAGGTGTGTAGCAGACCCCGCAGGCAGGGAAGGGGTGTATGGGAGGTGTGCAGCAGACCCCGCAGGCAGGGAAGGGGTGTATGGGAGGTGTGTAGCAGACCCCGCAGGCAGGGAAGGGGTGTATGGGAGGTGCGTAGCAGACCCCGCAGGCAGGGAAGGGGTGTATGGGAGGTGCGTAGCAGACCCCGCAGGCAGGGAAGGGGTGTATGGGAGGTGTGCAGCAGACCCCGCAGGCAGGGAAGGGGTGTATGGGAGGTGTGTAGCAGACCCCGCAGGCAGGGAAGGGGTGTATGGGAGGTGTGTAGCAGACCCCGCAGGCAGGGAAGGGGTGTATGGGAGGCGCGCAGCAGACCCCGCAGGCAGGGAAGGGGTGTATGGGAGGCGCGCAGCAGACCCCGCAGGCAGGGAAGGGGTGTATGGGAGGTGTGTGCAGCTCACCGATGGCGCGGGAAAGGTTCAGGCCGCCGTTGACCCTGCCGTCCATGGTGACTTTCCCCCCCGCGTTCTTGATCCGCGCGAGCTCCAGCTCGTCCTCTGGCTTGTGGTCATAGGACATGTCCACGGCCTTCCCCGCCTCCGACACCACGCAGCGAGAGTCTCCAGCGTTGGCCACGATCAGCTGCTTACCGCGGATAACAGCCACGACTGCCGTGGTGCCGCTGTCTGAGCCGGGCTAAGGGAGAGAAGAGCGTGGAGGCTTTAACGTACTATGCCCCCGCCCGCTGCCCCCACCCGCTGCCCCCGCCCGTTTCTTTAGTTACAGGATCTGGTCACAGTAATGACCTGTAATCGGACACAGCGCAGGTCTGTTACTGTGCACGCGAGACGCGTTTCTCTGCGCACGTATTCAGTCGCTCTCAGGAAACAACGCTGCTGAGCGCCAAGCAAAGATAACATGAATTTGTATTAACACCAGAAGAATGGCAGAAACGCGGGAGGAAATGTATTCATCCCGTGCCAGGGCACACTTCCGGCCCGTGTGTGGGGGGGGACACAGGGCCTACTTCCGGCCCGTGTGGGGGGACATATTTATCCAAACCCATATACAGTGGTGTGAAAAAGAAAGTACACCCTCTGTGATTTCTATGGTTTTACACGTCAGGACATAATAACAATCATCTGTTCCTTAGCAGGTCTACAAATTAGGTAAATACAACCGCAGGTGAACAACACGACATATTACAGTGTGTGTGTGTGTGTGTGTGTGTACTGAGAAGGAGCCGAGCCCGTACCAGCGCTGTGTGTGTGTGTGTGTGTGTGTGTGTGTGTGTGTGTGTGTGTGTGTGTGTGTGTGTGTGTGTGTGTGTGTGTGTGTGTGTGTGTGTGTGTGTGACATTACACCAGGAAAATGATTTATTTAACAAAAATAAAGTCAAAATGGAGAAGCCATGTGTGAAAAACTAAGTACACCCTTAGTGCTTCCATAGGAATTAAGATGCTAAGTAGCAGACAGGTGCTGCTAATCAAATGCGCTTGGTTAATTGATCATCAGCAAGTGTGGCCACCTCTATAAAAGCCGCAGTTTTAGCAGTTTGCTGGTCTGGAGCATTCAGGTGTGTGTTAACACAATGCCAAGGAGGAAAGACATCAGCAATGATCTTAGAGAAGCAATTGTTGCTGCCCATCAATCTGGGAAGGGTTATAAGGCCATTTCCAAACAATTTAAAGTCCATCATTCTACAGTGAGAAAGATTATTCAAAAGTGGAAAACATTCAAGACAGTTTCCAATCTTCCCAGGAGTGGACGTCCCAGCAAATTCACCCCAAGGTCAGACCGTGCACTGCTCAGAGAAATTGCAAAATACCCAAGAGTTACATCTCAGACTCTACAGGCCTCAGTTAGCATGTTAAATGTTAAAGTTCATGACAGTACAATTAGAAAAAGACTGAACAAGTATGGTTTGTTTGGAAGGGTTGCCAGGAGAAAGCCTCTTCTCTCTAAAAAGAACATGGCAGCACAGCTTAGGTTTGCAAAGTTGTATCTGAACAAACCACAAGACTTCTGGAACAACTTTGGACAGACGAGAGCAAAGTGGAGATGTTTGGCCATAATGCACAGCGCCACGTTTGGCGAAAACCAAACACAGCATATCAGCACAAACACCTCATACCAACTGTCAAGCACGGTGGTGGAGGGGTGATGATTTGGGCTTGTTTTGCAGCCACAGGACCTGGGAACCTTGCAGTCATTGAGTCGACCATGAACTCCTCTGTATACCAAAGTATTCTAGAGTCAAATGTGAGGCCATCAGTCCGACAGCTAAAGCTTGGCCGAAATTGTGTCATGCAACAGGACAATGATCCCAAGCACAGCAGCAAATCTACAACAGAATGGCTGAAAAAGAAAAGAATCAAGGGGTTGCAATGGCCCAGTCAAAGTCCAGAACTCAACCTGATTGAAATGCTGTGGCTGGACCTTAAGAGAGCTGTGCATAAACACATACCCACAAACCTCAATGAACTGAAGCAACTTTGTAAAGAAGAGTGGGACAAAATTCCTCCACAACGATGTGAGAGACTGATAAAGTCAGACAGAAAATGATTACTCCAAGTTATTGCTACTAAAGGTGGTTCTACAAGCTATTGACTCATAAGGTGTACTTAGTTTTTCACACATGGCTTCTCCATTTTGGCTTTTTTTTGTTAAATAAATCATGACACTGTAATATCACACACACACACACACACACACACACACACACACACACACACACACACACACACACACACACACACACACACACACACACACACACACACACACACACACACACACACACACACACACACACACACACACACACACACACACACACACACACACACACACACACACACACACACACACACACACACACACACACACACACACACACACACACACACACACACACAATATGTCATGTGTTGCTGTTCATCTGAGGTTGTATTTACCTAATTTTAAGACCTGCTAAGGAGGGTGCACTTTCTTTATCACACCACTGTACATGTAACTTGACTTGCTGATCCGGACACGAGAATTAACCAGCGAAATGCTGTGGACAGCCCCTGCCGTGACAGCCCTGCAGGGGATCCACGCGTCTGATCGGGACCCACAGGGTTAATCCTTTAGTGCCACAACCGTGAATGGCAGCAGAGACGTCTGCTCACGTGGCCCCTTCCCACGGCAAAGCGCCACAATCAGCCCGTGTAGAAGGACAGACATACCTCCTCTTTCCCTTCCATGCCTGGCAGCATAATCTCTTCCTCTTCATCATCCTCCTCCTCTTCCTCTTCGCTGTCCTCATTCTCTGCTTCCTCGCTGCTGTAATCCTCCTCTTCCTCACTGCATTCCTGTGGAGAAGCACCATGTGAACCGGGAGGGGGTCGTCTGAATACCCCTGACTAGCCCGTGCGGGGGGGGGGGGGGGGGAAGACACCCTGACTAGCCCGTGCGTGGGGGGGGGGGGGGGTAGGGGGGGAAAGGGACACACCCCGACTAGAAAATGCTTGGCTTCCCTCCCCGTGGCCCACCTCACTGTCGTCCTCCTCTTCTTCTTCTTCTTCTTCTTCCTCTTCCTCTTCCTCTTCTTCCTCTTCCTCCTCCTCCGCCTCGTCAGACTCCTCGCTGTCCTCAAAGAACTTGGACTTGGCCGCGCACGGTGCCTGGCAGGTGGAGGAGGAGCAGGACGGGCCGGCCTCCCCCGTGGAGGATGACACCGCCCCCTCTCCGGCCTCTCCCTTGGTGAGAGAGGCGCCCCGCTGCGCGAGGCTGCCGCTTTCCCCGGAGCCGTCTGAAGACGAGGAGATGCCCGCGGAGGCTGCCGACTCCTGGTCTTGTTTCCCGTTCTTCCGGCCGTCTCCGGCAGCCTCCCCCGCGTCCAGGTCTCCATTCACACTGACCTCTTTGGGCTTCTCCTCAGGGCATCTCTTCTCGGCGCTATGCGAGCACGCCTTGTGCCGCGCGTTCTTGCCGCAGTTTTGCCCGTAGCGGGTGAGCAGTTCCTCAATAGTCATTGTGGCCTCTTCATGTAACAAGGCCGCTTCCTCGTTGTCCACTGAAACAGGGAAAGCAGATTCACACGTGGACGCCATGCGCCTCGCCCGTGGACGCCATGCGCCTCGCCCGTGGACGCCATGCGCCTCGCACTTTGCTACTTTCTGCAGCGTGAAAACATTTCCTAACCCGCCCGTAACAGAAACAGATTCAGAGCGCTCCCCCAAACACGCACGGCATCCGAACCTGCCACGCGAGAGCGCGCCACATGAGACAACCAGACTGGCGCACCCATGCACGCGAGGCCCCCGCAAGCAGGCGCGCTTCCCCTGCCACGCAATACCCCCCACAGGCAGGCGCACTTCCCCTGCCACGCAATACCCCCCACAGGCAGGCGCGCTTCCCCTGCCACGCAATACCCCCCACAGGCAGACGCGCGTCCCCTGCCACGCAATACCCCCCACAGGCAGGCGCGCTTCCCCTGCCACGCAATACCCCCCACAGGCAGGCGCACATCCTCTGCCACGCAATACCCCCCACAGGCAGGCGCTCATCCCCTGCCACGCAATACCCCCACAGGCAGGCATGCTTCCCCTGCCACGCAATACCGCCCACAGGCAGGCGCACCTCCCCTGCCACGCAATACCCCCCAACAGGCAGGCGCGCTTCCCCTGCCACGCAATACCCCCCACAGGCAGGTGCGCTTCCCCTGCCACGCAATACCCCCCAACAAGCAGGCGCGCTTCCCCTGCCACGCAATACCCCCCACAGGCAGGCGCGCTTCCCCTGCCACGCAATACCTCCCACAGGCAGGCGCGCTTCCCCTGCCACGCAATACCTCCCACAGGCAGGCGCGCTTCCCCTGCCACGCAATACCCCCCACAGGCAGGCGCGCGTCCCCTGCCACGCAATACCCCCCCACAGGCAGGCGCGCTTCCTCTGCCACGCAATACCCCCCAACAGGCAGGCGCACATCCCCTGCCACGCAATCCCCCCCAACAGGCAGGCGCGCTTCCCCTGCCACGCAATACCCCCCTCAGGCAGGCGCGCTTCCCCTGCCACGCAATACCTCCCACAGGCAGGCGCGCTTCCCCTGCCACGCAATACCTCCCACAGGCAGGCGCGCTTCCCCTGCCACGCAATACCTCCCACAGGCAGGCGCGCTTCCCCTGCCACGCAATACCCCCCACAGGCAGGCGCGCTTCCTCTGCCACGCAATACCCCCCACAGGCAGGCGCGCTTCCCCTGCCACGCAATACCCCCCACAGGCAGGCGCGCTTCCCCTGCCACGCAATACCCCCCACAGGCAGGCGCGCTTCCCCTGCCACGCAATACCCCCCACAGGCAGGCGCGCTTCCCCTGCCACGCAATACCTCCCACAGGCAGGCGCGCTTCCCCTGCCACGCAATACCCCCCACAGGCAGGCGCGCTTCCCCTGCCACGCAATACCCCCCCAAAGGCAGGCGCGCATCCCCTGCCACGCAATACCCCCCACAGGCAGGTGCGCTTCCCCTGCCACGCAATACTCCCCACAGGCAGGTGCGCTTCCCCTGCCACGCAATACCCCCCACAGGCAGGCGCACCTCCCCTGCCACGCAAAACCCCCCAACAGGCAGGCGCGCTTCCCCTGCCACGCAATACCCCCCACAGGCAGGCGCGCTTCCCCTGCCACGCAATACCCCCCACAGGCAGGCGCGCGTCCCCTGCCACGCAATACCCCCCCACAGGCAGGTGCGCTTCCCCTGCCACGCAATACCCCCCAACAGGCAGGCGCGCTTCTCCTGCCACGCAATACCCCCCCACAGGCAGGCGCACATCCCCTGCCACGCAATACCCCCCACAGGCAGGCACTCATCCCCTGCCACGCAATACCTCCCACAGGCAGGCGCGCTTCCCCTGCCACGCAATACCCCCACAGGCAGGCGCGCTTCCCCTGCCACGCAATACCCCCCACAGGCAGGCGCACCTCCCCTGCCACGCAAAAACCCCCACAGGCAGGCGCGCTTCCCCTGCCACGCAATACCCCCCACAGGCAGGCGCACCTCCCCTGCCACGCAATACCCCCCACAGGCAGGCGCGCTTCCCCTGCCACGCAATACCCCCCACAGGCAGGCGCGCTTCCCCTGCCACGCAATACCCCCCACAGGCAGGCGCGCTTCCCCTGCCACGCAATACCCCCCACAGGCAGGCGCGCTTCCCCTGCCACGCAATACCTCCCACAGGCAGGCGCGCTTCCCCTGCCACGCAATACCCCCACATGCAGGCATGCTTCCCCTGCCACGCAATACCCCCCACAGGCAGGCGCACCTCCCCTGCCACGCAAAACCCCCCAACAGGCAGGCGCGCTTCCCCTGCCACGCAATACCCCCCACAGGCAGGTGCGCTTCCCCTGCCACGCAATACCCCCCCACAGGCAGGCGCGCTTCCTCTGCCACGCAATACCCCCCACAGGCAGGCGCGCTTCCTCTGCCACGCAATACCCCCCACAGGCAGGCGCGCTTCCCCTGCCACGCAATACCTCCCACAGGCAGGCGCGCTTCCCCTGCCACGCAATACCTCCCACAGGCAGGCGCGCTTCCCCTGCCACGCAATACCCCCCCACAGGCAGGTGCGCTTCCCCTGCCACGCAATACCCCCCACAGGCAGGCGCGCTACCCCTGCCACGCAATACCCCCCACAGGCAGGCGCGCGTCCCCTGCCACGCAATACCTCCCACAGGCAGGCGCGCTTCCCCTGCCACGCAATACCCCCCACAGGCAGGCGCGCATCCTCTGCAACGCAATACCCCCCACAGGCAGGCGCGCTTCCCCAGCCACGCAATACCCCCCACAGGCAGGCGCGCTTCCCCTGCCACGCAATACCCCCCACAGGCAGGCGCGCTTCCCCTGCCACGCAATACCTCCCACAGGCAGGCGCGCATCCTCTGCCACGCAATACCTCCCACAGGCAGGCGCGCTACCCCTGCCACGCAATACCCCCCACAGGCAGGCGCGCTTCCCCTGCCACGCAATACCTCCCACAGGCAGGCGCGCTACCCCTGCCACGCAATACCCCCCACAGGCAGGCGCGCGTCCCCTGCCACGCAATACCCCCCCACAGGCAGGCGCGCTTCCCCTGCCACGCAATACCCCCCACAGGCAGGCACTCATCCCCTGCAACGCAATACCCCCCACAGGCAGGCACTCATCCCCTGCCACGCAATACCGCCCACAGGCAGGCGCGCTTCCCCTGCCACGCAATACCTCCCACAGGCAGGCGCGCTTCCCCTGCCACGCAATACACCCCACAGGCAGGCGCACATCCCCTGCCACGCAATACCTCCCACAGGCAGGCGCACATCCCCTGTCACGCAATACCCCCCACAGGCAGGCGCGCTTCCCCTGTCACGCAATACCCCCCACAGGCAGGCGCGCTTCCCCTGCCACGCAATACCCCCCACAGGCAGGCGCGCTTCCCCTGTCACGCAATACCCCCCACAGGCAGGCGCGCTTCCCCTGCCACGCAATACCCCCCACAGGCAGGCGCGCTTCCCCTGCCACGCAATACCCCCCACAGGCAGGCACTCATCCCCTGCCACGCAATACCCCCCAACAGGCAGGCGCGCTTCCCCTGCCACGCAATACCCCCCACAGGCAGGCGCGCGTCCCCTGCCACGCAATACCCCCCAACAGGCAGGCGCGCTTCCCCTGCCACGCAATACCCCCCACAGGCAGGCGCACGTCCCCTGCCACGCAATACCCCCCCACAGGCAGGAGCGCTTCCCCTGTCACGCAATACCCCCCAACAGGCAGGCGCGCTTCCCCTGCCACGCAATACCCCCCACAGGCAGGCGCACATCCCCTGCCACGCAATACCCCCCACAGGCAGGCGCGCTTCCCCTGCCACGCAATACCTCCCACAGGCAGGCGCGCATCCTCTGCAACGCAATACCCCCCCACAGGCAGGCGCGCTTCCCCTGCCACGCAATACCTCCCACAGGCAGGCGCGCTTCCTCTGCCACGCAATACCCCCCACAGGCAGGCGCGCTTCCTCTGCCACGCAATACCTCCCACAGGCAGGCGCGCATCCCCTGCCACGCAATACCCCCCACAGGCAGGCGCGCGTCCCCTGCCACGCAATACCCCCCCACAGGCAGGCGCGCTTCCCCTGCCACGCAATACCCCCCACAGGCAGGCGCGCTTCCCCTGCCACGCAATACCCCCCACAGGCAGGCGCGCGTCCCCTGTCACGCAATACCCCCCACAGGCAGGCGCACTTCCCCTGCCACGCAATACCCCCCACAGGCAGGCGCGCTTCCCCTGCCACGCAATACCTCCCACAGGCAGGCGCGCATCCCCTGCCACGCAATACCCCCAACAGGCAGGCGCGCTTCCCCTGCCACGCAATACCCCCCCACAGGCAGGCGCGCTTCCTCTGCCACGCAATACCTCCCACAGGCAGGCGCGCTTCCCCTGCCACGCAATACCCCCCACAAGCAGGCGCGCTTCCCCTGCCACGCAATACCCCCCACAGGCAGGCGCGCTTCCTCTGCCACGCAATACCCCCCACAGGCAGGCGCACCTCCCCTGCCACGCAATACCCCCCACAGGCAGGCGCGCTTCCCCTGCCACGCAATACCCCCCACAGGCAGGCGCGCTTCCCCTGCCACGCAATACCCCCCACAGGCAGGCGCGCATCCTCTGCAACGCAATACCCCCCACAGGCAGGCGCACCTCCCCTGCCACGCAATACCCCCCACAGGCAGGCGCGCTTCCCCTGCCACGCAATACCCCCCACAGGCAGGCGCGCTTCCCCTGCCACGCAATACCCCCCACAGGCAGGCGCGCTTCCCCTGCCACGCAATACCCCCCACAGGCAGGCGCGCTTCCCCTGCCACGCAATACCTCCCACAGGCAGGCGCGCTTCCTCTGCAACGCAATACCCCCCACAGGCAGGCGCGCTTCCCCTGCCACGCAATACCCCCCACAGGCAGGCGCGCTTCCCCTGCCACGCAATACCCCCCACAGGCAGGCGCACATCCCCTGCCACGCAATACCCCCCACAGGCAGGCGCGCTTCCCCTGCCACGCAATACCCCCCACAGGCAGGCACTCATCCCCTGCCACGCAATACCCCCCACAGGCAGGCGCGCTTCCCCAGCCACGCAATACCCCCACAGGCAGGCGCGCTTCCTCTGCCACGCAATACCTCCCACAGGCAGGCACTCATCCCCTGCCACGCAATACCCCCCACAGGCAGGCGCGCTTCCCCAGCCACGCAATACCCCCCACAGGCAGGCGCACCTCCCCTGCCACGCAATACCTCCCACAGGCAGGCGCGCTTCCCCTGCCACGCAATACCTCCCACGGGCAGGCGCGCTTCCCCTGCCACGCAATACCTCCCACAGGCAGGCGCGCTTCCCCTGCCACGCAATACCTCCCACAGGCAGGCGCGCTTCCCCTGCCACGCAATACCCCCCACAGGCAGGCGCGCTTCCCCTGCCACGCAATACCTCCCACAGGCAGGCGCGCTTCCCCTGCCACGCAATACCTCCCACAGGCAGGCGCGCTTCCCCTGCCACGCAATACCCCCCACAGGCAGGCGCGCTTCCCCAGCCACGCAATACCCCCCACAGGCAGGCGCACCTCCCCTGCCACGCAATACCTCCCACAGGCAGGCGCGCTTCCCCTGCCACGCAATACCTCCCACAGGCAGGCGCGCTTCCCCTGCCACGCAATACCCCCCACAGGCAGGCGCGCTTCCCCTGCCACGCAATACCCCCCACAGGCAGGCGCGCTTCCCCTGCCACGCAATACCCCCCACAGGCAGGCGCACATCCCCTGCCACGCAATACCCCCCACAGGCAGGCGCGCTTCCCCTGCCACGCAATACCCCCCACAGGCAGGCACTCATCCCCTGCCACGCAATACCCCCCACAGGCAGGCGCGCTTCCCCAGCCACGCAATACCCCCACAGGCAGGCGCGCTTCCTCTGCCACGCAATACCCCCCACAGGCAGGCGCGCTTCCCCTGCCACGCAATACCCCCCACAGGCAGGCACTCATCCCCTGCCACGCAATACCCCCCACAGGCAGGCACTCATCCCCTGCCACGCAATACCCCCCACAGGCAGGCGCGCTTCCCCAGCCACGCAATACCCCCCACAGGCAGGCGCACCTCCCCTGCCACGCAATACCTCCCACAGGCAGGCGCGCTTCCCCTGCCACGCAATACCTCCCACGGGCAGGCGCGCTTCCCCTGCCACGCAATACCTCCCACAGGCAGGCGCGCTTCCCCTGCCACGCAATACCTCCCACAGGCAGGCGCGCTTCCCCTGCCACGCAATACCCCCCACAGGCAGGCGCGCTTCCCCTGCCACGCAATACCTCCCACAGGCAGGCGCGCTTCCCCTGCCACGCAATACCTCCCACAGGCAGGCGCGCTTCCCCTGCCACGCAATACACCCCACAGGCAGGCGCGCTTTCCCTGCCACGCAATACCTCCCACAGGCAGGCGCGCATCCTCTGCCACGCAATACCCCCCCACAGGCAGGCGCGCTTCCCCTGCCACGCAATACCCCCCACAGGCAGGCGCGCTTCCCCTGCCACGCAATACCCCCCACAGGCAGGCGCGCTTCCTCTGCCACGCAATACCCCCCACAGGCAGGCGCGCTTCCCCTGCCACGCAATACCCCCCACAGGCAGGCGCGCTTCCTCTGCCACGCAATACCTCCCACAGGCAGGCGCGCTTCCCCTGCCACGCAATACCTCCCACAGGCAGGCGCGCTTCCCCTGCCACGCAATACCCCCCACAGGCAGGCGCGCTTCCCCTGCCACGCAATACCCCCCACAGGCAGGCGCGCTTCCCCTGCCACGCAATACCCCCCACAGGCAGGCACTCATCCCCTGCCACGCAATACCCCCCACAGGCAGGCGGGCTTCCCCTGCCACGCAATACCCCCCACAGGCAGGCGCGCTTCCCCTGCCACGCAATACCCCCCCACAGGCAGGAGCGCTTCCCCTGTCACGCAATACCCCCCCACAGGCAGGCATGCTTCCCCTGCCACGCAATACCCCCCCACAGGCAGGCGCGCTTCCTCTGCCACGCAATACCCCCCACAGGCAGGCGCGCGTCCCCTGCCACGCAATACCCCCCACAGGCAGGCGCGCATCCTCTGCAACGCAATACCCCCCACAGGCAGGCGCGCTTCCCCAGCCACGCAATACCCCCCACAGGCAGGCGCGCTTCCCCTGCCACGCAATACCCCCCACAGGCAGGCGCGCTTCCCCTGCCACGCAATACCTCCCACAGGCAGGCGCGCATCCTCTGCCACGCAATACCTCCCACAGGCAGGCGCGCTACCCCTGCCACGCAATACCCCCCACAGGCAGGCGCGCTTCCCCTGCCACGCAATACCTCCCACAGGCAGGCGCGCTACCCCTGCCACGCAATACCCCCCACAGGCAGGCGCGCGTCCCCTGCCACGCAATACCCCCCCACAGGCAGGCGCGCTTCCCCTGCCACGCAATACCCCCCACAGGCAGGCACTCATCCCCTGCAACGCAATACCCCCCACAGGCAGGCACTCATCCCCTGCCACGCAATACCGCCCACAGGCAGGCGCGCTTCCCCTGCCACGCAATACCTCCCACAGGCAGGCGCGCTTCCCCTGCCACGCAATACACCCCACAGGCAGGCGCACATCCCCTGCCACGCAATACCTCCCACAGGCAGGCGCACATCCCCTGTCACGCAATACCCCCCACAGGCAGGCGCGCTTCCCCTGTCACGCAATACCCCCCACAGGCAGGCGCGCTTCCCCTGCCACGCAATACCCCCCACAGGCAGGCGCGCTTCCCCTGCCACGCAATACCCCCCACAGGCAGGCACTCATCCCCTGCCACGCAATACCCCCCACAGGCAGGCGCGCATCCTCTGCAACGCAATACCCCCCACAGGCAGGCGCGCTTCCCCAGCCACGCAATACCCCCCACAGGCAGGCGCGCTTCCCCTGCCACGCAATACCCCCCACAGGCAGGCGCGCTTCCCCTGCCACGCAATACCTCCCACAGGCAGGCGCGCATCCTCTGCCACGCAATACCTCCCACAGGCAGGCGCGCTACCCCTGCCACGCAATACCCCCCACAGGCAGGCGCGCTTCCCCTGCCACGCAATACCTCCCACAGGCAGGCGCGCTACCCCTGCCACGCAATACCCCCCACAGGCAGGCGCGCGTCCCCTGCCACGCAATACCCCCCCACAGGCAGGCGCGCTTCCCCTGCCACGCAATACCCCCCACAGGCAGGCACTCATCCCCTGCAACGCAATACCCCCCACAGGCAGGCACTCATCCCCTGCCACGCAATACCGCCCACAGGCAGGCGCGCTTCCCCTGCCACGCAATACCTCCCACAGGCAGGCGCGCTTCCCCTGCCACGCAATACACCCCACAGGCAGGCGCACATCCCCTGCCACGCAATACCTCCCACAGGCAGGCGCACATCCCCTGTCACGCAATACCCCCCACAGGCAGGCGCGCTTCCCCTGTCACGCAATACCCCCCACAGGCAGGCGCGCTTCCCCTGCCACGCAATACCCCCCACAGGCAGGCGCGCTTCCCCTGTCACGCAATACCCCCCACAGGCAGGCGCGCTTCCCCTGCCACGCAATACCCCCCACAGGCAGGCGCGCTTCCCCTGCCACGCAATACCCCCCACAGGCAGGCACTCATCCCCTGCCACGCAATACCCCCCAACAGGCAGGCGCGCTTCCCCTGCCACGCAATACCCCCCACAGGCAGGCGCGCGTCCCCTGCCACGCAATACCCCCCAACAGGCAGGCGCGCTTCCCCTGCCACGCAATACCCCCCACAGGCAGGCGCGCGTCCCCTGCCACGCAATACCCCCCCACAGGCAGGAGCGCTTCCCCTGTCACGCAATACCCCCCAACAGGCAGGCGCGCTTCCCCTGCCACGCAATACCCCCCACAGGCAGGCGCACATCCCCTGCCACGCAATACCCCCCACAGGCAGGCGCGCTTCCCCTGCCACGCAATACCTCCCACAGGCAGGCGCGCATCCTCTGCAACGCAATACCCCCCCACAGGCAGGCGCGCTTCCCCTGCCACGCAATACCTCCCACAGGCAGGCGCGCTTCCTCTGCCACGCAATACCTCCCACAGGCAGGCGCGCATCCCCTGCCACGCAATACCCCCCACAGGCAGGCGCGCGTCCCCTGCCACGCAATACCCCCCCACAGGCAGGCGCGCTTCCCCTGCCACGCAATACCCCCCACAGGCAGGCGCGCTTCCCCTGCCACGCAATACCCCCCACAGGCAGGCGCGCGTCCCCTGTCACGCAATACCCCCCTCAGGCAGGCGCACTTCCCCTGCCACGCAATACCCCCCACAGGCAGGCGCGCTTCCCCTGCCACGCAATACCTCCCACAGGCAGGCGCGCATCCCCTGCCACGCAATACCCCCAACAGGCAGGCGCGCTTCCCCTGCCACGCAATACCCCCCCACAGGCAGGCGCGCTTCCTCTGCCACGCAATACCTCCCACAGGCAGGCGCGCTTCCCCTGCCACGCAATACCCCCCACAAGCAGGCGCGCTTCCCCTGCCACGCAATACCCCCCACAGGCAGGCGCGCTTCCTCTGCCACGCAATACCCCCCACAGGCAGGCGCACCTCCCCTGCCACGCAATACCCCCCACAGGCAGGCGCGCTTCCCCTGCCACGCAATACCCCCCACAGGCAGGCGCGCTTCCCCTGCCACGCAATACCCCCCACAGGCAGGCGCGCATCCTCTGCAACGCAATACCCCCCACAGGCAGGCGCACCTCCCCTGCCACGCAATACCCCCCACAGGCAGGCGCGCTTCCCCTGCCACGCAATACCCCCCACAGGCAGGCGCGCTTCCCCTGCCACGCAATACCCCCCACAGGCAGGCGCGCTTCCCCTGCCACGCAATACCCCCCACAGGCAGGCGCGCTTCCCCTGCCACGCAATACCTCCCACAGGCAGGCGCGCTTCCTCTGCAACGCAATACCCCCCACAGGCAGGCGCGCTTCCCCTGCCACGCAATACCCCCCACAGGCAGGCGCGCTTCCCCTGCCACGCAATACCCCCCACAGGCAGGCGCACATCCCCTGCCACGCAATACCCCCCACAGGCAGGCGCGCTTCCCCTGCCACGCAATACCCCCCACAGGCAGGCACTCATCCCCTGCCACGCAATACCCCCCACAGGCAGGCGCGCTTCCCCAGCCACGCAATACCCCCACAGGCAGGCGCGCTTCCTCTGCCACGCAATACCTCCCACAGGCAGGCACTCATCCCCTGCCACGCAATACCCCCCACAGGCAGGCGCGCTTCCCCAGCCACGCAATACCCCCCACAGGCAGGCGCACCTCCCCTGCCACGCAATACCTCCCACAGGCAGGCGCGCTTCCCCTGCCACGCAATACCTCCCACGGGCAGGCGCGCTTCCCCTGCCACGCAATACCTCCCACAGGCAGGCGCGCTTCCCCTGCCACGCAATACCTCCCACAGGCAGGCGCGCTTCCCCTGCCACGCAATACCCCCCACAGGCAGGCGCGCTTCCCCTGCCACGCAATACCTCCCACAGGCAGGCGCGCTTCCCCTGCCACGCAATACCTCCCACAGGCAGGCGCGCTTCCCCTGCCACGCAATACCCCCCACAGGCAGGCGCGCTTCCCCAGCCACGCAATACCCCCCACAGGCAGGCGCACCTCCCCTGCCACGCAATACCTCCCACAGGCAGGCGCGCTTCCCCTGCCACGCAATACCTCCCACAGGCAGGCGCGCTTCCCCTGCCACGCAATACCCCCCACAGGCAGGCGCGCTTCCCCTGCCACGCAATACCCCCCACAGGCAGGCGCGCTTCCCCTGCCACGCAATACCCCCCACAGGCAGGCGCACATCCCCTGCCACGCAATACCCCCCACAGGCAGGCGCGCTTCCCCTGCCACGCAATACCCCCCACAGGCAGGCGCGCTTCCCCAGCCACGCAATACCCCCACAGGCAGGCGCGCTTCCTCTGCCACGCAATACCCCCCACAGGCAGGCGCGCTTCCCCTGCCACGCAATACCCCCCACAGGCAGGCACTCATCCCCTGCCACGCAATACCCCCCACAGGCAGGCACTCATCCCCTGCCACGCAATACCCCCCACAGGCAGGCGCGCTTCCCCAGCCACGCAATACCCCCCACAGGCAGGCGCACCTCCCCTGCCACGCAATACCTCCCACAGGCAGGCGCGCTTCCCCTGCCACGCAATACCTCCCACAGGCAGGCGCGCTTCCCCTGCCACGCAATACCCCCCACAGGCAGGCGCGCTTCCCCTGCCACGCAATACCTCCCACAGGCAGGCGCGCTTCCCCTGCCACGCAATACCTCCCACAGGCAGGCGCGCTTCCCCTGCCACGCAATACCCCCCACAGGCAGGCGCGCTTCCCCAGCCACGCAATACCCCCCACAGGCAGGCGCACCTCCCCTGCCACGCAATACCTCCCACAGGCAGGCGCGCTTCCCCTGCCACGCAATACCTCCCACAGGCAGGCGCGCTTCCCCTGCCACGCAATACCCCCCACAGGCAGGCGCGCTTCCCCTGCCACGCAATACCCCCCACAGGCAGGCGCGCTTCCCCTGCCACGCAATACCCCCCACAGGCAGGCACTCATCCCCTGCCACGCAATACCCCCCACAGGCAGGCGGGCTTCCCCTGCCACGCAATACCCCCCACAGGCAGGCGCGCTTCCCCTGCCACGCAATACCCCCCCACAGGCAGGAGCGCTTCCCCTGTCACGCAATACCCCCCCACAGGCAGGCATGCTTCCCCTGCCACGCAATACCCCCCCACAGGCAGGCGCGCTTCCTCTGCCACGCAATACCCCCCACAGGCAGGCGCGCGTCCCCTGCCACGCAATACCCCCCAACAGGCAGGCGCGCTTCCCCTGCCACGCAATACCCCCCACAGGCAGGCGCGCGTCCCCTGCCACGCAATACCCCCCCACAGGCAGGAGCGCTTCCCCTGCCACGCAATACCCCCCACAGGCAGGCGCGCGTCCCCTGCCACGCAATACCCCCCCACAGGCAGGCGCGCTTCCCCTGCCACGCAATACCTCCCACAGGCAGGCGCACTTCCCCTGTCACGCAATACCCCCCACAGGCAGGCACTCATCCCCTGCCACGCAATACCCCCCCACAGGCAGGCACTCATCCCCTGCCACGCAATACCCCCCACAGGCAGGCGCGCTTCCTCTGCCACGCAATACCCCCCACAGGCAGGAGCGCTTCCCCTGTCACGCAATACCCCCCACAGGCAGGCGCGCTTCCCCTGCCACGCAATACCTCCCACAGGCAGGCGCGCTTCCCCTGCCACGCAATACCCCCCACAGGCAGGCGCGCGTCCCCTGCCACGCAATACCTCCCACAGGCAGGCGCGCTTCCCCTGCCACGCAATACCTCCCACAGGCAGGCGCGCGTCCCCTGCCACGCAATACCCCCCCACAGGCAGGCGCGCTTCCCCTGCCACGCAATACCCCCCACAGGCAGGCGCGCTTCCCCTGCCACGCAATACCCCCCAACAGGCAGGCGCGCTTCCCCTGCCACGCAATACCCCCCACAGGCAGGCGCGCATCCTCTGCAACGCAATACCCCCCACAGGCAGGCGCGCTTCCCCTGCCACGCAATACCCCCTACAGGCAGGCGCGCTTCCCCTGCCACGCAATACCTCCACAGGCAGGCGCGCTTCCCCTGCCACGCAATACCCCCCACAGGCAGGCGCGCTTCCCCTGCCACGCAAGACCCCACCGCAGTGCACCCGAGCCCTGCCCACTTACCGTCATCCTCATCGGCCACCTTCTCTTTGGCCTCCATGTGATGGTTGATGGGGCGTCCGGCCATCTGAGCCAGCTCCTTAATCACCTCCTCGCTGGTCAGCTTGTCGTCTATAGAGAGGAAGGCGTCCTCCAGGGCCTGCCGGTCACAATCACAGCCATTAGCCACGCTGCGGCCACACACACTGACCCGGCTATACCATCAGTGCCAGGCGGGCCAATGACACACTGTCTGACACGAAGCCCACCTTCCCACGGGGAAGAGGCAGTGTGACACGGATCCCAGATCCCTTCCCACGGGGAAGAGGCAGTGTGACACGGATCCCAGATCCCTACCCACGGGGCAGAGGCAGTGTGACAGATCCCAGATCCCTACCCACGGGGCAGAGGCAGTGTGACAGATCCCAGATCCCTACCCACGGGGCAGAGGCAGTGTGACAGATCCCAGATCCCTACCCACGGGGCAGAGGCAGTGTGACAGATCCCAGATCCCTTCCCACGGGGAAGAGGCAGTGTGACACGGATCCCAGATCCCTTCCCACGGGGCAGAGGCAGTGTGACACGGATCCCAGATCCCTTCCCACGGGGAAGAGGCAGTGTGACAGATCCCAGATCCCTTCCCACGGGGAAGAGGCAGTGTGACACGGATCCCAGATCCCTACCCACGGGGCAGAGGCAGTGTGACAGATACCAGATCCCTTCCCACGGGGAAGAGGCAGTGTGACACGGATCCCAGATCTCTTCCCACGGGGAAGAGGCAGTGTGACACGGATCCCAGATCTCTTCCCACGGGGAAGAGGCAGTGTGACACGGATCCCAGATCCCTACCCACGGGGCAGAGGCAGTGTGACAGATCCCAGATCCCTACCCACGGGGCAGAGGCAGTGTGACAGATCCCAGATCCCTACCCACGGGGCAGAGGCAGTGTGACAGATACCAGATCCCTTCCCACGGGGAAGAGGCAGTGTGACACGGATCCCAGATCTCTTCCCACGGGGCAGAGGCAGTGTGACACGGATCCCAGATCCCTTCCCACAGGGAAGAGGCAGTGTGACACGGATCCCAGATCTCTTCCCACGGGGCAGAGGCAGTGTGACAGATCCCAGATCCCTTCCCACGGGGAAGAGGCAGTGTGACACGGATCCCAGATCTCTTCCCACGGGGCAGAGGCAGTGTGACACGGATCCCAGATCCCTACCCACGGGGAAGAGGCAGTGTGACACGGATCCCAGATCCCTTCCCACGGGGAAGAGGCAGTGTGACACGGATCCCAGATCCCTTCCAACGGGGAAGAGGCAGTGTGACACGGATCCCTTCCCACGGGGAAGAGGCAGTGTGACACGGATCCCAGATCCCTTCCCACGGGGAAGAGGCAGTGTGACACGGATCCCTTCCCACGGGGAAGAGGCAGTGTGACACGGATCCCAGATCCCTTCCCACGGGGAAGAGGCAGTGTGACACGGATCCCAGATCCCTTCCCACGGGGAAGAGGCAGTGTGACACGGATCCCAGATCCCTTCCCACGGGGCAGAGGCAGTGTGACAGATCCCAGATCCCTTCCCACGGGGAAGAGGCAGTGTGACACGGATCCCAGATCTCTTCCCACGGGGCAGAGGCAGTGTGACACGGATCCCAGATCCCTACCCACGGGGAAGAGGCAGTGTGACACGGATCCCAGATCCCTTCCCACGGGGAAGAGGCAGTGTGACACGGATCCCAGATCCCTTCCAACGGGGAAGAGGCAGTGTGACACGGATCCCAGATCCCTTCCCACGGGGAAGAGGCAGTGTGACACGGATCCCAGATCCCTTCCAACGGGGAAGAGGCAGTGTGACACGGATCGCAGCCCACGGGGAAGAGGCAGGGTGACACGGATCCCAGATCCCTACCAACGGGGAAGAGGCAGTGTGACACGGATCGCAGCCCACGGGGAAGAGGCAGTGTGACACGGATCCCAGATCCCTTCCAACGGGGAAGAGGCAGTGTGACACGGATCCCTTCCCACGGGGAAGAGGCAGTGTGACACGGATCCCTTCCCACGGGGAAGAGGCAGTGTGACACGGATCCCTTCCCACGGGGAAGAGGCAGTGTGACACGGATCCCTTCCCACGGGGAAGAGGCAGTGTGACACGGATCCCTTCCCACGGGGAAGAGGCAGTGTGACACGGATCCCTTCCCACGGGGAAGAGGCAGTGTGACACGGATCCCTTCCCACGGGGAAGAGGCAGTGTGACACGGATCCCTTCCCACGGGGAAGAGGCAGTGTGACACGGATCCCTTCCCACGGGGAAGAGGCAGTGTGACACGGATCCCTTCCCACGGGGAAGAGGCAGTGTGACACGGATCCCTTCCCACGGGGAAGAGGCAGTGTGACACGGATCCCTTCCCACGGGGAAGAGGCAGTGTGACACGGATCCCTTCCCACGGGGAAGAGGCAGTGTGACACGGATCCCTTCCCACGGGGAAGAGGCAGGGTGACACGGATCCCTTCCCACGGGGAAGAGGCAGGGTGACACGGATCCCTTCCCACGGGGAAGAGGCAGTGTGACACGGATCCCTTCCCACGGGGAAGAGGCAGGGTGACACGGATCCCTTCCCACGGGGAAGAGGCAGTGTGACACGGATCTGTCTCCTGAAGTCACTCAGTTATTGAGTATCCTGACACTTCGCTATCACAACCTTGCGCAAAGTGTGCCACAAAACAAGACAAATATGCCGCAGCCACTAGACACGGATGTGAGAGGCAGTGTGCCACGGATGAGAGGCAGTGTGCCACGGATGAGAGGCAGTGTGCCACGGATGTGAAAGGGGGCTTTGCTGTGCAAACTTGTGGAATACCAAGAGACAGAGGGGACAGCCGCAGGAAATCCCGCCTCCCAAGCCCCAGATCAACATGTTTACTAACGGACATGAAGGGTTAAATATTTGATCCCTTCCCCCTTACAATAACCCAAATGTGACCCCTTAACCCTGTCACTGCCATTTGTACACATTGCCCCTAGGAGGGACTGACCCCTTAACCATGTCACTGCCATTACTACACTTTGCCCCTAGGAGGGACAGACCCCTTAACCCTGTCACTGCCATTAGTACACTTTGCCCCTAGGAGAGACTGACCCCTTAACCCTGTCACTGCCATTAGTACACTTTGCCCCTAGGAGGCACTGACCCCTTAACCATGTCACTGCCATTAGTACACTTTGCCCCTAGGAGAGACTGACCCCTTAACCCTGTCACTGCCATTAGTACACTTTGCCCCTAGGAGGCACTGACCCCTTAACCATGTCACTGCCATTAGTACACTTTGCTCCTAGGAGGGACTGACCCCTTAACCCTGTCACTGACATTAGTACACTTTGCCCCTAGGAGGGACTGACCCCGTAACCCTGTCACTGACATTAGTACACTTTGCCCCTAGGAGAGACTGACCCCTTAACCATGTCACTGCCATTAGTACACTTTGCCCCTAGGAGGGACTGCCCCCTTAACCCTGTCACTGCCATTAGTACACACTGCCCCTGGGCGGGACTGACTCCTTAACCCTGTCACTGCCATTAGTACACTTTGCCCCTAGGAGGGACTGACCCCTTAACCCTGTCACTGCCATAAGTACACTTTGCCCCTAGGAGGGACTGACTCCTTAACCCTGTCACTGCCATTAGTACACTTTGCCCCTAGGAGGGACTGACCCCTTAACCCTGTCACTGCCATAAGTACACTTTGCCCCTAGGAGGGACTGACTCCTTAACCCTGTCACTGCCATTAGTACACTTTGCCCCTAGGAGGGACTGACCCCTTAACCCTGTCACTGCCATAAGTACACTTTGCCCCTAGGAGGGACTGACTCCTTAACCCTGTCACTGCCATTAGTACACTTTGCCCCTAGGAGGGACTGACCCCTTAACCCTGTCACTGCCATTAGTACACTTTGCCCCTAGGAGGGACTGACCCCTTAACCCTGTCACTGCCATTAGCACACTTTGCTCCTAGGAGGGACTGACCCCTTAACCCTGTCACTGCCATTAGTACACTTTGCTCCTAGGAGGGACTGATCCCTTAACCCTGTCACTGCCATTAGTACACAGTGCGCCTAGGAGGGACTGATCCCTTAACCCTGTCACTGCCATTAGTACACTTTGCCCCTGGGCGGGACTGAACCCTAAACCCCGTCACTGCCATTAGCACCCTTTGCCCCTGGGCGGGACTGACCCCTTAACCCTGTCACTGCCATTAGCACACTTTGCCCCTAGGAGGGACTGACCCCTTAACCCTGTCACTGCCATTAGTACACAGTGCGCCTAGGAGGGACTGACCCCTTAACCCTGTCACTGCCATTAGTACACTTTGCCCCTAGGAGGGACTGATCCCTTAACCCCGTCACTGCCATTAGCACCCTTTGCCCCTAGGAGAGACTGACCCCTTAACCCTGTCACTGCCATTAGTACACTTTGCCCCTAGGAGGGACTGACCCCTTAACCCTGTCACTGCCATTAGTACACTTTGCCCCTAGGAGGGACTGACCCCTTAACCCTGTCACTGCCATTAGTACACTTTGCTCCTAGGAGGGACTGACCCCTTAACCCTGTCACTGCCATTAGTACACTTTGCTCCTAGGAGGGACTGATCCCTTAACCCTGTCACTGCCATTAGCACCCTTTGCCCCTGGGCGGGACTGACCCCTTAACCATGTCACTGCCATTAGCACACTTTGCCCCTAGGAGGGACTGACCCCTTAACCCTGTCACTGCCATTAGTACACAGTGCGCCTAGGAGGGACTGACCCCTTAACCCTGTCACTGCCATTAGTACACTTTGCCCCTAGGAGGGACTGATCCCTTAACCCCGTCACTGCCATTAGCACCCTTTGCCCCTAGGAGAGACTGACCCCTTAACCCTGTCACTGCCATTAGTACACTTTGCCCCTAGGAGGGACTGACTCCTTAACCCTGTCACTGCCATTAGTACACTTTGCCCCTAGGAGGGACTGACTCCTTAACCCTCTCACTGCCATTAGTACACTTTGCCCCTAGGAGGGACTGACCCCTTAACCCTGTCACTGCCATTAGTACACTTTGCCCCTAGGAGGGACTGACTCCTTAACCCTCTCACTGCCATTAGTACACTTTGCCCCTAGGAGGGACTGACCCCTTAACCCTGTCACTGCCATTAGTACACTTTGCCCCTAGGAGGGACTGACCCCTTAACCCTGTCACTGCCATTAGTACACTTTGCCCCTAGGAGGGACTGACCCCTTAACCCTGTCACTGCCATTAGTACACTTTGCTCCTAGGAGGGACTGACCCCTTAACCCTGTCACTGCCATTAGTACACTTTGCTCCTAGGAGGGACTGATCCCTTAACCCTGTCACTGCCATTAGTACACAATGCCCCTAGGAGGGACTGACCCCTTAACCCTGTCACTGCCATTAGTACACTTTGCCCCTGGGCGGTACTGACCCCTTAACCCCGTCACTGCCATTAGCACCCTTTGCCCCTGGGCGGGACTGACCCCTTAACCCTGTCACTGCCATTAGTACACTTTGCCCCTAGGAGTGACTGACTCCTTAACCCTGTCACTGCCATTAGTACACTTTGCCCCTAGGAGGGACTGACTCCTTAACCCTCTCACTGCCATTAGTACACTTTGCCCCTAGGAGGGACTGACCCCTTAACCCTGTCACTGCCATTAGTACACTTTGCCCCTAGGAGGGACTGATCCCTTAACCCTGTCACTGCCATTAGTACACTTTGCCCCTGGGCGGGACTGACCCCTTAACCCCGTCACTGCCATTAGCACACTTAGGCCCTAGGAGGGACTGACCCCTTAATCCCGTCACTGCCATTAGCACACTTTGCCCCTAGGAGGGACTGACCCCTTAACCCTGTCACTGCCATTAGCACACTTTGCTTTGCCCTAGGAGGGACTGACCCCTTAACCCTGTCACTGCCATTAGTACACAGTGCGCCTAGGAGGGACTGATCCCATAACCCTGTCACTGCCATTAGTACACTTTGCCCCTAGGAGGGACTGACCCCTTAACCCTGTCACTGCCATTAGCACACTTAGGCCCTAGGAGGGACTGACCCCTTAATCCCGTCACTGCCATTAGCACACTTTGCCCCTAGGAGGGACTGACCCCTTAACCCTGTCACTGCCATTAGCACACTTTGCTTTGCCCTAGGAGGGACTGACCCCTTAACCCTGTCACTGCCATTAGTACACAGTGCGCCTAGGAGGGACTGATCCCATAACCCTGTCACTGCCATTAGTACACTTTGCCCCTGGGCGGCACTGACCCCTTAACCCCGTCACTGCCATTAGCACCCTTTGCCCCTGGGCGGCACTGACCCCTTAACCCCGTCACTGCCAGTAGCACCCTTTGCCCCTAGGAGGGACTGACCCCTTAACCCCGTCACTGCCAGTAGCACCCTTTGCCCCTGGGCGGCCATGCCTTGGCAGCGGGGCAGACTGGGCGCTCTCACCTTGTGCAGCTTCCCCTCCCGGTACGCCTTCTGCTCTCGGATGATCTCTGGGAGATATTTGGCACAATACAAAGCCACCTCCTCCCCTGCAAGAGAAGAGCCCATTAATCCCAACCAGAACCGACCCGATACAGGATATTCATAGCATTAATCCCAGCAGCACCGACCCGATACTGAGCCCGGCATTCTGCCCGTGTCAGGATATACATAGCATTAATCCCAGCAGCACCGACCCGATACTGAGCCCGGCATTCTGCCCGTGTCAGGATATACATAGCATTAATCCCAGCAGCACCGACCCGATACTGAGCCCGGCATTCTGCCCGTGTCAGGATATACATAGCATTAATCCCAGCAGCACCGACCCGATACTGAGCCCGGCATTCTGCCCGTGTCAGGATATACATAGCATTAATCCCAGCAGCACCGACCCGATACTGAGCCCGGCATTCTGCCCGTGTCAGGATATACATAGCATTAATCCCAGCAGCACCGACCCGATACTGAGCCCGGCATTCTGCCCGTGTCAGGATATACATAGCATTAATCCCAGCAGCACCGACCCGATACTGAGCCCGGCATTCTGCCCGTGTCAGGATATACATAGCATTAATCCCAGCAGCACCGACCCGATACTGAGCCCGGCATTCTGCCCGTGTCAGGATATTCATAGCATTAATCCCAATCAGAACCGACCCGATACAGGATATTCATAGCATTAATCCCAGGCCAGCACCGACCCGATACTGAGCCCGGCATTCTGCCCGTGTCAGGATATACATAGCATTAATCCCAATCAGAACCGACCCGATACAGGATATACATAGCATTAATCCCAGCAGCACCGACCCGATACTGAGCCCGGCATTCTGCCCGTGTCAGGATATTCATAGCATTAATCCCAATCAGAACCGACCCGATACAGGATATACATAGCATTAATCCCAGCAGCACCGACCCGATACTGAGCCCGGCATTCTGCCCGTGTCAGGATATACATAGCATTAATCCCAGCAGCACCGACCCGATACTGAGCCCGGCATTCTGCCCGTGTCAGGATATACATAGCATTAATCCCAGCAGCACCGACCCGATACTGAGCCCGGCATTCTGCCCGTGTCAGGATATACATAGCATTAATCCCAGCAGCACCGACCCGATACTGAGCCCGGCATTCTGCCCGTGTCAGGATATACATAGCATTAATCCCAGCAGCACCGACCCGATACTGAGCCCGGCATTCTGCCCGTGTCAGGATATACATAGCATTAATCCCAGCAGCACCGACCCGATACTGAGCCCGGCATTCTGCCCGTGTCAGGATATACATAGCATTAATCCCAGGCCAGCACCGACCCGATACTGAGCCCGGCATTCTGCCCGTGTCAGGATATACATAGCATTAATCCCAGGCCAGCACCGACCCGATACTGAGCCCGGCATTCTGCCCGTGTCAGGATATACATAGCATTAATCCCAGCAGCACCGACCCGATACTGAGCCCGGCATTCTGCCCGTGTCAGGATATACATAGCATTAATCCCAGCAGCACCGACCCGATACTGAGCCCGGCATTCTGCCCGTGTCAGGATATACATAGCATTAATCCCAGCAGCACCGACCCGATACTGAGCCCGGCATTCTGCCCGTGTCAGGATATACATAGCATTAATCCCAGCAGCACCGACCCGATACTGAGCCCGGCATTCTGCCCGTGTCAGGATATACATAGCATTAATCCCAGCAGCACCGACCCGATACTGAGCCCGGCATTCTGCCCGTGTCAGGATATACATAGCATTAATCCCAGCAGCACCGACCCGATACTGAGCCCGGCATTCTGCCCGTGTCAGGATATACATAGCATTAATCCCAGCAGCACCGACCCGATACTGAGCCCGGCATTCTGCCCGTGTCAGGATATACATAGCATTAATCCCAGCAGCACCGACCCGATACTGAGCCCGGCATTCTGCCCGTGTCAGGATATACATAGCATTAATCCCAGCAGCACCGACCCGATACTGAGCCCGGCATTCTGCCCGTGTCAGGATATACATAGCATTAATCCCAGGCCAGCACCGACCCGATACTGAGCCCGGCATTCTGCCCGTGTCAGGATATACATAGCATTAATCCCAGGCCAGCACCGACCCGATACTGAGCCCGGCATTCTGCCCGTGTCAGGATATACATAGCATTAATCCCAGCAGCACCGACCCGATACTGAGCCCGGCATTCTGCCCGTGTCAGGATATACATAGCATTAATCCCAGCAGCACCGACCCGATACTGAGCCCGGCATTCTGCCCGTGTCAGGATATACATAGCATTAATCCCAGCAGCACCGACCCGATACTGAGCCCGGCATTCTGCCCGTGTCAGGATATACATAGCATTAATCCCAGCAGCACCGACCCGATACTGAGCCCGGCATTCTGCCCGTGTCAGGATATACATAGCATTAATCCAGCAGCACCGACCCGATACTGAGCCCGGCATTCTGCCCGTGTCAGGATGTGACGGAGGATGTGAGCAGAGAGATGCGTGGCTACTCCGTGGCTTCTGCTTCTCCTGGAGCATCACACATCAGGAAGTCAGTGTGTGGCGGTGTGAGCATCACACATCAGGAAGTCAGTGTGTGGCGGTGTGAGCATCACACATCAGGAAGTCAGTGTGTGGCGGTGTGAGCATCACACATCAGGAAGTCAGTGTGTGGCGGTGTGAGCATCACACATCAGGAAGTGAGTGTGTGGCGGTGTGAGCATCACACATCAGGAAGTCAGTGTGTGGCGGTGTGAGCATCACACATCAGGAAGTGAGTGTGTGGCGGTGTGAGCATCACACATCAGGAAGTCAGTGTGTGGCGGTGTGAGCATCACACATCAGGAAGTCAGTGTGTGGCGGTGTGAACATCACAAATCAGGAAGTCAGTGTGTGGCGGTGTGAGCATCACACATCAGGAAGTAGTGTGTGGCGGTGTGAGCATCACACATCAGGAAGTCAGTGTGTGGCGGTAGTGAACATCACAAATCAGGAAGTCAGTGTGTGGCGGTGTGAGCATCACACATCAGGAAGTGAGTGTGTGGCGGTGTGAGCATCACACATCAGGAAGTCAGTGTGTGGCTGTGTGAGCATCACACATCAGGAAGTCAGTGTGTGGCGGTGTGAGCATCACACATCAGGAAGTCAGTGTGTGGCGGTGTGAGCATCACACATCAGGAAGTCAGTGTGTGGCGGTGTGAGCATCACACATCAGGAAGTCAGTGTGTGGCGGTGTGAGCATCACACATCAGGAAGTCAGTGTGTGGCGGTGTGAGCATCACACATCAGGAAGTCAGTGTGTGTGGCGGGTGTGAGCATCACACATCAGGAAGTCAGTGTGTGGCGGTGTGAGCATCACACATCAGGAAGTCAGTGTGTGGCGGTGTGAGCATCACACATCAGGAAGTCAGTGTGTGGCGGTGTGAGCATCACACATCAGGAAGTCAGTGTGTGGCGGTGTGAGCATCACACATCAGGAAGTCAGTGTGTGGCGGTGTGAGCATCACACATCAGGAAGTCAGTGTGTGGCGGTGTGAGCATCACACATCAGGAAGTCAGTGTGTGGCGGTGTGAGCATCACACATCAGGAAGTCAGTGTGTGGCGGTGTGAGCATCACACATCAGGAAGTCAGTGTGTGGCGGTGTGAGCATCACACATCAGGAAGTCAGTGTGTGGCGGTGTGAGCATCACACATCAGGAAGTCAGTGTGTGGCGGTGTGAGCATCACACATCAGGAAGTCAGTGTGTGGCGGTGTGAGCATCACACATCAGGAAGTCAGTGTGTGGCGGTGTGAGCATCACACATCAGGAAGTCAGTGTGTGGCGGTGTGAGCATCACACATCAGGAAGTCAGTGTGTGGCGGTGTGAGCATCACACATCAGGAAGTCAGTGTGTGGCGGTGTGAGCATCACACATCAGGAAGTCAGTGTGTGGCGGTGTGAGCATCACACATCAGGAAGTCAGTGTGTGGCGGTGTGAGCATCACACATCAGGAAGTCAGTGTGTGGCGGTGTGAGCATCACACATCAGGAAGTCAGTGTGTGGCGGTGTGAGCATCACACATCAGGAAGTCAGTGTGTGGCGGTGTGAGCATCACACATCAGGAAGTCAGTGTGTGGCGGTGTGAGCATCACACATCAGGAAGTCAGTGTGTGGCGGTGTGAGCATCACACATCAGGAAGTCAGTGTGTGGCGGTGTGAGCATCACACATCAGGAAGTCAGTGTGTGGCGGTGTGAGCATCACACATCAGGAAGTCAGTGTGTGGCGGTGTGAGCATCACACATCAGGAAGTCAGTGTGTGGCGGTGTGAGCATCACACATCAGGAAGTCAGTGTGTGGCGGTGTGAGCATCACACATCAGGAAGTCAGTGTGTGGCGGTGTGAGCATCACACATCAGGAAGTCAGTGTGTGGCGGTGTGAGCATCACACATCAGGAAGTCAGTGTGTGGCGGTGTGAGCATCACACATCAGGAAGTCAGTGTGTGGCGGTGTGAGCATCACACATCAGGAAGTCAGTGTGTGGCGGTGTGAGCATCACACATCAGGAAGTCAGTGTGTGGCGGTGTGAGCATCACACATCAGGAAGTCAGTGTGTGGCGGTGTGAGCATCACACATCAGGAAGTCAGTGTGTGGCGGTGTGAGCATCACACATCAGGAAGTCAGTGTGTGGCGGTGGTGAGCATCACACATCAGGAAGTCAGTGTGTGGCGGTGTGAGCATCACACATCAGGAAGTCAGTGTGTGGCGGTGTGAGCATCACACATCAGGAAGTCAGTGTGTGGCGTGTGAGCATCACACATCAGGAAGTCAGTGTGTGGCGGTGTGAGCATCACACATCAGGAAGTCAGTGTGTGGCGGTGGTGAGCATCACACATCAGGAAGTGAGTGTGTGGCGGTGTGAGCATCACACATCAGGAAGTGAGTGTGTGGCGGTGTGAGCATCACACATCAGGAAGTGCAGTGTGTGGCGGTGTGAGCATCACACATCAGGAAGTGAGTGTGTGGCGGTGTGAGCATCACACATCAGGAAGTGAGTGTGTGGCGGTGTGAGCATCACACATCAGGAAGTGAGTGGTGTGGCGGTGTGAGCATCACACATCAGGAAGTCAGTGTGTGGCGGTGTGAGCATCACACATCAGGAAGTGAGTGTGTGGCGGTGTGAGCATCACACATCAGGAAGTGAGTGTGTGGCGGTGTGAGCATCACACATCAGGAAGTGAGTGTGTGGCGGTGTGAGCATCACACATCAGGAAGTGAGTGTGTGGCGGTGTGAGCATCACACATCAGGAAGTCAGTGTGTGGCGGTGTGAGCATCACACATCAGGAAGTCAGTGTGTGGCGGTGTGAGCATCACACATCAGGAAGTCAGTGTGTGGCGGTGTGAGCATCACACATCAGGAAGTCAGTGTGTGGCGGTGTGAGCATCACACATCAGGAAGTCAGTGTGTGGCGGTGTGAGCATCACACATCAGGAAGTGAGGTGTGTGGCGGTGTGAGCATCACACATCAGGAAGTCAGTGTGCTGAGGTGTGAGCATCACACATCAGGAAGTCAGTGTGTGGCGGTGTGAGCATCACACATCAGGAAGTCAGTGTGTGGCGGTGTGAGCATCACACATCAGGAAGTCAGTGTGTGGCGGTGTGAGCATCACACATCAGGAAGTCAGTGTGTGGCGGTGTGAGCATCACACATCAGGAAGTCAGTGTGTGGCGGTGTGAGCATCACACATCAGGAAGTCAGTGTGTGGCGGTGTGAGCATCACACATCAGGAAGTCAGTGTGTGGCGGTGTGAGCATCACACATCAGGAAGTCAGTGTGTGGCGGTGTGAGCATCACACATCAGGAAGTCAGTGTGTGGCGGTGTGAGCATCACACATCAGGAAGTCAGTGTGTGGCGGGTGTGAGCATCACACATCAGGAAGTCAGTGTGTGGCGGTGTGAGCATCACACATCAGGAAGTCAGTGTGTGTGGCGGTGTGAGCATCACACATCAGGAAGTCAGTGTGTGGCGGTGTGAGCATCACACATCAGGAAGTGAGTGTGTGGCGGTGTGAGCATCACACATCAGGAAGTGCAGTGTGTGGCGGTGTGAGCATCACACATCAGGAAGTGAGTGTGTGGCGGTGTGAGCATCACACATCAGGAAGTGAGTGTGTGGCGGTGTGAGCATCACACATCAGGAAGTGAGTGTGTGGCGGTGTGAGCATCACACATCAGGAAGTCAGTGTGTGGCGGTGTGAGCATCACACATCAGGAAGTCAGTGTGTGGCGGGTGTGAGCATCACACATCAGGAAGTCAGTGTGTGGCGGTGTGAGCATCACACATCAGGAAGTCAGTGTGTGGCGGTGTGTGAGCATCACACATCAGGAAGTCAGTGTGTGGCGGTGTGAGCATCACACATCAGGAAGTGAGTGTGTGGCGGTGTGAGCATCACACATCAGGAAGTCAGTGTGTGGCGGTGTGAGCATCACACATCAGGAAGTCAGTGTGTGGCGGTGTGAGCATCACACATCAGGAAGTCAGTGTGTGGCGGTGTGAGCATCACACATCAGGAAGTGAGTGTGTGGCGGTGTGAGCATCACACATCAGGAAGTCAGTGTGTGGCGGTGTGAGCATCACACATCAGGAAGTCAGTGTGTGGCGGTGTGAGCATCACACACCAGGAAGTCAGTGTGTGGCGGTGTGAGCATCACACATCAGGAAGTCAGTGTGTGGCGGGTGTGAGCATCACACATCAGGAAGTCAGTGTGTGGCGGTGTGAGCATCACACATCAGGAAGTCAGTGTGTGGCGGTGTGAGCATCACACATCAGGAAGTCAGTGTGTGGCGGTGTGAGCATCACACATCAGGAAGTCAGTGTGTGGCGGTGTGAGCATCACACATCAGGAAGTCAGTGTGTGGCGGTGTGAGCATCACACATCAGGAAGTCAGTGTGTGGCGGTGTGAGCATCACACATCAGGAAGTCAGTGTGTGGCTGTGTGATCATTACACATCAGGAAGTCAGTGTGTGGCGGTGTGAGCATCACACATCAGGAAGTCAGTGTGTGGCTGTGTGAGCATCACACATCAGGAAGTCAGTGTGTGGCTGTGTGAGCATCACACATCAGGAAGTCAGTGTGTGGCGGTGTGAGCATCACACATCAGGAAGTCAGTGTGTGGCGGTGTGAGCATCACACATCAGGAAGTCAGTGTGTGGCGGTGTGAGTATCACACATCAGGAAGTCAGTGTGTGGCGGTGTGTGAGCATCACACATCAGGAAGTGAGTGTGTGGCGGTGTGAGCATCACACATCAGGAAGTCAGTGTGTGGCGGTGTGAGCATCACACATCAGGAAGTCAGTGTGTGGCGGTGTGAGCATCACACAATCAGGAAGTGAGTGTGTGGCGGTGTGAGCATCACACATCAGGAAGTCAGTGTGTGGCGGTGTGAGCATCACACATCAGGAAGTGAGTGTGTGGCGGTGTGAGCATCACACATCAGGAAGTCAGTGTGTGGCGGTGTGAGCATCACACATCAGGAAGTCAGTGTGTGGCGGTGTGAGCATCACACATCAGGAAGTGAGTGTGTGGCGGTGTGAGCATCACACATCAGGAAGTCAGTGTGTGGCGGTGTGAGCATCACACATCAGGAAGTCAGTGTGTGGCGGTGTGAGCATCACACATCAGGAAGTGAGTGTGTGGCGGTGTGAGCATCACACATCAGGAAGTCAGTGTGTGGCGGTGTGAGCATCACACATCAGGAAGTCAGTGTGTGGCGGTGTGAGCATCACACATCAGGAAGTAATGCATCATCACCTCCACTGAAGGGCCAGCAACATATGGCCGCTAAGGGACCATTGTCACAGCGGCTCCTGATTGGAGGAAGCAGGGGGAGAGTAAGTTACCTCCGTGTCCATCGTAGACGGAGAACATGGCGGTCTCGCTGTCCAGCTCCGGGATACAGTTGTGAGCGTCCTGCAAACAGAACAGAGTCAGCAGGATCAGACAAGGGAGGCAGAGCGCAGTGTCATGTGCGCACACACACACACACACACACACACACACACACACACACACACGGTGTAATATGTCATGTACACACACACACACACACACACACACACACACACACACACACACAGTAATATGTCATGTGCGCACACACACACACGGTGTAATATGTCATGTACACACACACACACACACACACACACACACACACACACACACACACACACACACACACTAATATGTCATGTGCGCACACACACACACGGTGTAATATGTCATACACACGCGCAGTGTCATGTGCGCACACACACACGGTGTAATATGTCACACACACACACACACACACACACACACACACACACACACACACACACGGTGTAATATGTCATGTACACACACACACACACACACACACACACGGTGTAATATGTCATGTGTACACACACACACTGTGTAATATGTCATGTGTACACACACACACACACACGTGTAATATGTCATGTGTTATTCACCTGAGGTTGTATTTACCTCATTTTTAGACCTGCTAAGGAACAGATGATTGTTATTATGTCCTGGGAATTCAAAGAGGGTGCACTTTTACACGTGTGTAACACACACACACACACACACACACACACACACACACACACACACACACACACACACACACACACACACACACTGCATGGCAGAGTAGTATATACACACAGTATATATACACACCTCCATGGACACCCTCCAGCCCTGCATGGCGGAGTAGTATATACACACACACACACACCTCCATGGACACCCTCCAGCCCTGCATGGCGGAGTAGTATATACACACACACGGTATATACACACACACACACACACACCTCCATGGACACCCTCCAGCCCTGCATGGCGGAGTAGTATATACACACACACGGTATATACACACACACACCTCCATGGACACCCTGCAGCCCTGCATGGCGGAGTAGTATACACACACACACACACACACACACACACACACACACACACACACACACACACACACGGTATATACACACACACCTCCATGGACACCCTCCAGCCCTGCATGGCAGAGTAGTATATACACACACACACGGTATATATACACACACACACACACACACACACGGTATATATACACACACACACACACACACAGTATATACACACACGGTATATATACACATACACACCTCCATGGACACCCTCCAGCCCTGCATGGCGGAGTAGTATATACACACACACGGTATATATACACACACACACACACCTCCATGGACACCCTCCAGCCCTGCATGGCGGAGTAGTATATACACACACACACACGGTATATACACACATACACACCTCCATGGACACCCTCCAGCCCTGCATGGCGGAGTAGTATATACACACATACACACCTACATGGACACCCTCCAGCCCTGCACGGCGGAGTAGTATATACACACACACACGGTGTAATATGTCATACACACGCGCAGTGTCATGTGCGCACACACACACGGTGTAATATGTCACACACACACACACACACACACACACACACACACACGGTGTAATATGTCATGTACACACACACACACACACACGGTGTAATATGTCATGTGTACACACACACACTGTGTAATATGTCATGTGTACACACACACACACGTGTAATATGTCATGTGTTATTCACCTGAGGTTGTATTTACCTCATTTTTAGACCTGCTAAGGAACAGATGATTGTTATTATGTCCTGGGAATTCAAAGAGGGTGCACTTTTACACGTGTGTAACACACACACACACACACACTGCATGGCAGAGTAGTATATACACACAGTATATATACACACCTCCATGGACACCCTCCAGCCCTGCATGGCGGAGTAGTATATACACACACACCTCCATGGACACCCTCCAGCCCTGCATGGCGGAGTAGTATATACACACACACGGTATATACACACACACACACCTCCATGGACACCCTCCAGCCCTGCATGGCGGAGTAGTATATACACACACACGGTATATACACACACACACCTCCATGGACACCCTGCAGCCCTGCATGGCGGAGTAGTATACACACACACACACACACACACACACACACACACACACACACACACGGTATATACACACACACCTCCATGGACACCCTCCAGCCCTGCATGGCAGAGTAGTATATACACACACACGGTATATATACACACACACACACACACACACACACACACACACACACACACACACACACACACACACACGGTATATATACACACACACACACACAGTATATACACACACGGTATATATACACATACACACCTCCATGGACACCCTCCAGCCCTGCATGGCGGAGTAGTATATACACACACACGGTATATATACACACACACACACACCTCCATGGACACCCTCCAGCCCTGCATGGCGGAGTAGTATATACACACACACACACACGGTATATACACACATACACACCTCCATGGACACCCTCCAGCCCTGCACGGCGGAGTAGTATATATACACACACACACACACACGGTATATACACACATACACACCTCCATGGACACCCTCCAGCCCTGCATGGCGGAGTAGTATATACACACACACACACACGGTATATACACACATACACACGTCCATGGACACCCTCCAGCCCTGCACGGCGGAGTAGTATATACACACACACACGGTATATACACACATACACACCTCCATGGACACCCTCCAGCCCTGCATGGCAGAGTAGTATATATATATATACACACACACACACACACACACACACACACACACACACACACAGTATATATACACATACACACCTCCATGGACACCCTCCAGCCCTGCATGGCAGAGTAGTATATACACACACACGGTATATATACACATACACACCCTCCAGCCCTGCATGGCGGAGTAGTATATACACACACACGGTATATATACACACATACACACCTCCATGGACACCCTCCAGCCCTGCATGGCAGAGTAGTATATACACACACACGGTATATATACACACACACACGGTATATATACACACACACACACAGTATATACACACACGGTATATATACACATACACACCTCCATGGACACCCTCCAGCCCTGCATGGCGGAGTAGTATATACACACACACGGTATATATATATATATACACACACACACACACACCTCCATGGACACCCTCCAGCCCTGCATGGCGGAGTAGTATATACACACACACACACACACACACACACGGTATATATACACACCTCCATGGACACCCTCCAGCCCTGCACGGCGGAGTAGTATATACACACACACGGTATATACACACATACACACCTCCATGGACACCCTCCAGCCCTGCACGGCGGAGTAGTATATACACACACGGTATATATATACACATACACACCTCCATGGACACCCTCCAGCCCTGCATGGCAGAGTAGTATATACACACACACGGTATATATACACACACACACGGTATATATACACACACACACACACACACACACACACACACACACACACACAGTATATACACACACGGTATATATACACATACACACCTCCATGGACACCCTCCAGCCCTGCATGGCGGAGTAGTATATACACACACACGGTATATATACACACATACACACCTCCATGGACACCCTCCAGCCCTGCATGGCAGAGTAGTATATACACACACACGGTATATATACACACACACACACACACACACACACAGTATATACACACACGGTATATATATACACATACACACCTCCATGGACACCCTCCAGCCCTGCATGGCAGAGTAGTATATACACACACACGGTATATATATATACATACACACCTCCATGGACACCCTCCAGCCCTGCATGGCGGAGTAGTATATACACACACACGGTATATATACACACATACACACCTCCATGGACACCCTGCAGCCCTTCTTGGCGGAGTAGTATACACACACACACGGTATATAAACACACACACACACACACACACACACACACCTCCATGGACACCCTCCAGCCCTGCATGGCAGAGTAGTATATACACACATACACACCTCCATGGACACCCTCCAGCCCTGCATGGCAGAGTAGTATATACACACATACATACCTCCATGGACACCCTCCAGCCCTGCATGGCAGAGTAGTATATACACACACACGGTATATATACACACACACACACACACACACACGGTATATACACACACACACCTCCATGGACACCCTCCAGACCTGCATGGCGGAGTAGTATACACACACACACACGGTATATATACACACACACAGTATATATACATACACACCTCCATGGACACCCTCCAGCCCTGCATGGCAGAGTAGTATATACACACACACGGTATATATACACACACACACGGTATATACACACACATACACACCTCCATGGACACCCTCCAGCCCTGCATGGCAGAGTAGTATATACACACACACAGTATATATACATACACACCTCCATGGACACCCTCCAGCCCTGCATGGCAGAGTAGTATATACACACACACGGTATATATATATATACACACATACATACCTCCATGGACACCCTCCAGCCCTGCATGGCGGAGTAGTATATACACACACACACGGTATATATACACACATACACACCTCCATGGACACCCTCCAGCCCTGCATGGCGGAGTAGTATATACACACACACACACGGTATATACACACACATACACACCTCCATGGACACCCTCCAGCCCTGCACGGCGGAGTAGTATATACACACACACACGGTATATACACACATACACACCTCCATGGACACCCTCCAGCCCTGCATGGCAGAGTAGTATATACACACGGTATATATACACATACACACCTCCATGGACACCCTCCAGCCCTGCATGGCAGAGTAGTATATACACACACACACGGTATATATATACACACACACACACAGTATATACACACACGGTATATATACATTTACACACCTCCATGGACACCCTCCAGCCCTGCATGGCAGAGTAGTATATACACACACACGGTATATATATACATACACACCTCCATGGACACCCTCCAGCCCTGCATGGCGGAGTAGTATATACACACACACGGTATATATACACACACACACACACACACACAGTATATACACACACGGTATATATACACATACACACCTCCATGGACACCCTCCAGCCCTGCATGGCGGAGTAGTATATACACACACACGGTATATATACACACATACACACCTCCATGGACACCCTCCAGCCCTGCATGGCAGAGTAGTATATACACACACACGGTATATATACACACACACGGTATATATACACACACACACACACAGTATATACACACACGGTATATATATACACATACACACCTCCATGGACACCCTCCAGCCCTGCATGGCAGAGTAGTATATACACACACACGGTATATATATATACATACACACCTCCATGGACACCCTCCAGCCCTGCATGGCGGAGTAGTATATACACACACACGGTATATATACACACATACACACCTCCATGGACACCCTGCAGCCCTGCATGGCGGAGTAGTATACACACACACACGGTATATATACACACACACACACACACACACACACACACACACACACACACACACACACACCTCCATGGACACCCTCCAGCCCTGCATGGCAGAGTAGTATATACACACATACACACCTCCATGGACACCCTCCAGCCCTGCATGGCAGAGTAGTATATACACACATACATACCTCCATGGACACCCTCCAGCCCTGCATGGCAGAGTAGTATATACACACACACGGTATATATATATACACACACACACACACACACACACACACACACACACACACACGGTATATACACACACACCTCCATGGACACCCTCCAGACCTGCATGGCGGAGTAGTATACACACACACACACGGTATATATACACACACACAGTATATATACATACACACCTCCATGGACACCCTCCAGCCCTGCATGGCAGAGTAGTATATACACACACACGGTATATATACACACACACACGGTATATACACACACATACACACCTCCATGGACACCCTCCAGCCCTGCATGGCAGAGTAGTATATACACACACACAGTATATATACATACACACCTCCATGGACACCCTCCAGCCCTGCATGGCAGAGTAGTATATACACACACACGGTATATATATATATATATATATATATATATACACACATACATACCTCCATGGACACCCTCCAGCCCTGCATGGCGGAGTAGTATATACACACACACACGGTATATATACACACATACACACCTCCATGGACACCCTCCAGCCCTGCATGGCGGAGTAGTATATACACACACACACACGGTATATACACACACATACACACCTCCATGGACACCCTCCAGCCCTGCACGGCGGAGTAGTATATACACACACACACGGTATATACACACATACACACCTCCATGGACACCCTCCAGCCCTGCATGGCAGAGTAGTATATACACACACACGGTATATATACACATACACACCTCCATGGACACCCTCCAGCCCTGCATGGCAGAGTAGTATATACACACACACACGGTATATATATACACACACACACACACACAGTATATACACACACGGTATATATACATTTACACACCTCCATGGACACCCTCCAGCCCTGCATGGCAGAGTAGTATATACACACACACGGTATATATATACATACACACCTCCATGGACACCCTCCAGCCCTGCATGGCGGAGTAGTATATACACACACACGGTATATATACACACACACACGGTATATATACACACACACACACACACACACAGTATATACACACACGGTATATATACACATACACACCTCCATGGACACCCTCCAGCCCTGCATGGCGGAGTAGTATATACACACACACGGTATATATACACACATACACACCTCCATGGACACCCTGCAGCCCTGCATGGCGGAGTAGTATACACACACACACACGGTATATACACACACACACACACACCCTCCATGGCAGAGTAGTATATACACACACACGGTATATATATATATATATATATATATATATATATATATATACACACATACATACCTCCATGGACACCCTCCAGCCCTGCATGGCAGAGTAGTATATACACACACACGGTATATATATATATATATATATATATATATATATATATATATATATATATATATATATATATATATATATACACACACATACATACCTCCATGGACACCCTCCAGCCCTGCATGGCGGAGTAGTATATATACACACACACACGGTATATATACACACATACACACCTCCATGGACACCCTCCAGCCCTGCATGGCAGAGTAGTATATACACACACACAGTATATATACATACACACCTCCATGGACACCCTCCAGCCCTGCATGGCAGAGTAGTATATACACACACACGGTATATATATATATATATATATATACACACATACATACCTCCATGGACACCCTCCAGCCCTGCATGGCGGAGTAGTATATACACACACACACGGTATATATACACACATACACACCTCCATGGACACCCTCCAGCCCTGCATGGCGGAGTAGTATATACACACACACACACGGTATATACACACACATACACACCTCCATGGACACCCTCCAGCCCTGCACGGCGGAGTAGTATATACACACACACACGGTATATACACACATACACACCTCCATGGACACCCTCCAGCCCTGCATGGCAGAGTAGTATATACACACACACGGTATATATACACATACACACCTCCATGGACACCCTCCAGCCCTGCATGGCAGAGTAGTATATACACACACACACGGTATATATACACACACACACACAGTATATACACACACGGTATATATACATTTACACACCTCCATGGACACCCTCCAGCCCTGCATGGCAGAGTAGTATATACACACACACGGTATATATATACATACACACCTCCATGGACACCCTCCAGCCCTGCATGGCGGAGTAGTATATACACACACACGGTATATATACACACATACACACCTCCATGGACACCCTGCAGCCCTGCATGGCGGAGTAGTATACACACACGGTATATATACACACACACACGGTATATATATATATATATATATATATATATATATATACACACATACATACCTCCATGGACACCCTCCAGCCCTGCATGGCAGAGTAGTATATACACACACACGGTATATACACACATACATACCTCCATGGACACCCTCCAGCCCTGCATGGCAGAGTAGTATATACACACACACGGTATATATACACACACACACGGTATATATACACACACACACACACACACACACACACACACACACACACACACACGGTATATACACACACACCTCCATGGACACCCTCCAGCCCTGCATGGCGGAGTAGTATACACACACACACACGGTATATACACACACACACGGTATACACACATACACACCTCCATGGACACCCTCCAGCCCTGCATGGCGGAGTAGTATACACACACACACACGGTATATATACACACACACACACGGTATATACACACACACACACACACGGTATATATACACACATACACACCTCCATGGACACCCTCCAGCCCTGCATGGCGGAGTAGTATACACACACACACACGGTATATACACACACACACAGTATATATACATACACACCTCCATGGACACCCTCCAGCCCTGCATGGCAGAGTAGTATATACACACACACGGTATATATACACACACACACGGTATATATACACACACACACACACACGGTATATACACACACACCTCCATGGACACCCTCCAGCCCTGCATGGCGGAGTAGTATACACACACACACACACACACACACACGGTATATACACACACACACACGGTATATATACACACACATACACACCTCCATGGACACCCTCCAGCCCTGCATGGCGGAGTAGTATACACACACACACGGTATATACACACACACACGGTATATATACACACATACACACCTCCATGGACACCCTCCAGCCCTGCATGGCAGAGTAGTATATACACACACACACACGGTATATATACACACATACACACCTCCATGGACACCCTCCAGCCCTGCATGGCAGAGTAGTATATACACACACACACACGGTATATATACACACATACACACCTCCATGGACACCCTCCAGCCCTGCATGGCGGAGAACCCGTAGTGGAGCCGCCGGCCGGCCCCGTCGCCGGACGCTTTGCTGGTGTTGGGCTGGGACAGGTAGGCTCCCATGTCGGACGGTGGCCGGGGCGGGACACGTGCGGAGCTCACACAGCAGCTCCCGGGGCGGCGGATACAGGACACAGGCGGAAGCGGAAGCGGCGCGAGCGGCCGGGATAACAGCGCCCGGGTTCCCAACACGTGACAGGACGCTATGAGGGCCCGGCGGCCATCATTGCTCTTGGCACGGAGCCTATGAACGGGTGTAAACGCGAGAGGGCGAGGTGCCGGAGGCGGGGAGGGATCGTTTCACTCCCTTTCATAAGCGCATTGACGGACACTGACGCGTCTCTGTAGCAATGTCTTGTCTTGGGAGAGGCATAAAGCCTGGACGTTGCCCAAATCAAAGATGGCCGCTCTTTAACCCGCGCTGAGTCACGTGCTCAGAGCGATGACGCAAAACAAGCTAGCCGAGGCGCGTGTCAGAGGGCGGGGCATGACAGTGACGTCAGTTCCATAGCAACGCTGCCGCTAGAGACGGCTTGCCGGTCCCAGCATCAGGGCCCAGAGCGAGGCGGGAAACCTGAGCTCGAGTTACTGTCACACCGTGTGTCCCTGTGTCTGCAACATACATACATACCTACCGCGTGTGTCCCTGTGTCTGCAACATACATACATACATACATACATACATACCTACCGCGTGTGTCCCTGTGTCTGCAACATACATACATACATACCGCGGGTGTCCCTGTGTCTGCAACATACATACATACATACATACATACCTACCGCGTGTGTCCCTGTGTCTGCAACATACATACATACATACCGCGTGTGTCCCTGTGTCTGCAACATACATACATACCTACCGCGGGTGTCCCTGTGTCTGCAACATACATACATACCGCGTGTGTCCCTGTGTCTGCAACATACATACATACATACATACCTACCGCGTGTGTCCCTGTGTCTGCAACATACATACATACCGCGTGTGTCCCTGTGTCTGCAACATACATACATACCGCATGTGTCCCTGTGTCTGCAACATACATACATACCTACCGCGGGTGTCCCTGTGTCTGCAACATACATACATACCTTATGGATATGGAAAGTTCTTTTCAATATTCCAGCTGATGGAGCGATGGTGATCCAATTGCTGGCTGCTGGTTCCGAACTCCTCCTAGTATGTAATGGACAAAAAGGAAAAGACCATTGCGCAGCCACAAGAATCCATAAATAACTCCACAACAGATTAAAGTAATGAACTTACAGACTTGCTGTGTTATTGTTCCTTTGAGACAATCTGTGCTTTTAACCTCTTCTCTTCCAGATATCACGAATCCCACGTGTTGTATGTCTATCCTCCAGGTTTTCTGTCTGTTCACAGCATTACCACTTGGTCATAGTTCCCATGTGTTCCCAGAAAGGAAATAACATGAAAGATGATGGTGCAGATTGATTAAAATTTATTACAATAAAAATAAAAAACAGCCAAGGGCTTACTCACATAAACCAGGCTGTATAAAAACAGCTGACAACGTGCCGTCCGCAGCTTGATACAATCAGGTAGGCAGGCTTCTGGGAGGATGGTGCTATTCAGTGATGAAGTGACCACATTGCGTCACGAAACGCGTATGGAGAGGGAGGAGCTAGAACTGACACGGTCTTCAGAAGCAGGCGCATAGAGATCAGGAGAGACGCCAGAGTGTGACATCACGAGGCTTAGCGCGTGCTGACGGCAGTTACCCAGAGGTGAGCAGAGCACATTCTGCAGTGCTGGCCACCTCAAGCTGAGATAGAGGAAGCTATAGCAAATAGAGGGGGCGAATCTCGCAGAGTAACTACTGAGAGTTAGACGCCACTTCAGGGTTTGCAAACAACAATAGCACCATCCTCCCAGAAGCCTGCCTACCTGATTGTATCAAGCTGCGGACGGCACATTGTCAGCTGTTTTTATACAGCCTGGTTTATGTGAGTAAGCCCTTGGCTGTTTTTTATTTTTATTGTAATAAATTTTAATCAATCTGCACCATCATCTTTCATGTTATTTCCTTTCTGGGAACTATGACCAAGTGGTAATGCTGTGAACAGACAGAAAACCTGGAGGATAGACATACAACACGTGGGATTCGTGATATCTGGAAGAGAAGAGGTTAAAAGCACAGATTGTCTCAAAGGAACAACAACACAGCAAGTCTGTAAGTTCATTACTTTAATCTGTTGTGGAGTTATTCATGGATTCTTGTGGCTGCGCAATGGTCTTTTCCTTTTTGTCCATTACATACTAGGAGGAGTTCGGAACCAGCAGCCAGCAATTGGATCACCATCGCTCCATCAGCTGGAATATTGAAAAGAACTTTCCATATCCATATGGACTAATCATTGGACTGGGGTATTGTTGTAGCCTGAAGCGCCGGGTCATTGCATTTTTTGTATAATTGTCTGTAATGAGTTTGTGAGGAATTTGTTTGGCAGAGACCCCGTGGCAGCTTTCACTTAGCAATAAGCTTATTATTCACATATTGTATTTACACTTTATATATTTTTTTTTATTTTTTTTGCGCTGAGTTATAGGGTATATCTTTTTTTAGTTTATCATACATACATACCTACCGCGTGTGTCTCTGTGTCTGCAACATACATACATACTGCGTGTGTCCGTGTGTCTGCAACATACATACATACATACATACCTACCGCGTGTGTCCCTGTGTCTGCAACATACATACATACTGCGTGTTTCCCTGTGTCTGCAACATACATACATACATACCTACCGCGTGTGTCCCTGTGTCTGCAACATACATACATACCGCGTGTGTCCCTGTGTCTGCAACATACATACATACTGCGTGTGTCTCTGTGTCTGCAACATACATACATACATACCGCGTGTGTCTCTGTGTCTGCAACATACATACCTACCGCGTGTGTCCCTGTGTCTGCAACATACATACATACCTACCGCGTGTGTCCCTGTGTCTGCAACATACATACATACATACCTACCGCGTGTGTCTCTGTGTCTGCAACATACATACATACATACATACCTACCGCGTGTGTCTCTGTGTCTGCTACATACATACATACTGCGTGTGTCTCTGTGTCTGCAACATACATACATACATACCTACCGCGTGTGTCTCTGTGTCTGCTACATACATACATACTGCGTGTGTCCCTGTGTCTGCAACATACATACATACATACATACCTACCGCGTGTGTCCCTGTGTCTGCAACATACATACATACCTACCGCGTGTGTCCCTGTGTCTGCAACATACATACATACATACATACATACATACTGCGTGTGTCTCTGTGTCTGCAACATACTTACATACTGCGTGTGTCCCTGTGTCTGCAACATACATACATACATATCGCGTGTGTCCCTGTGTCTGCAACATACATACATACCTAACGCGTGTGTCCCTGTGTCTGCAACATACATACATACCGCGTGTGTCTCTGTGTCTGCAACATACATACATACCGCGTGTGTCCCTGTGTCTGCAACATACATACATACATAACTACATACCGCGTGTGTCCCTGTGTCTGCAACATACATACATACATACCGCGTGTGTCTCTGTGTCTGCAACATACATACATACATACATATCGCGTGTGTCCCTGTGTCTGCAACATACATACATACCGCGTGTGTCTCTGTGTCTGCAACATACATACATACTGCGTGTGTGTCTGTGTCTGCAACATACATACATACTGCGTGTGTCTCTGTGTCTGCAACATACAAACATACATACATACTGCGTGTGTGTCTGTGTCTGCAACATACATACATACCGCGTGTGTCCCTGTGTCTGCAACATACAAACATACATACATACTGCGTGTGTGTCTGTGTCTGCAACATACATACATACCGCGTGTGTCCCTGTGTCTGCAACATACATACATACATACCGCGTGTGTCCCTGTGTCTGCAACATACATATGTAACGGTGTTTCCCCCCCCCCTCCCCCCAATCGCAGATAGGGGCCATTACAGGGTATGTGGTGCTTATACCTGCAGGTAACAGGAGGGCTGAGTCGTCCGCGGTGATCTTGGGACACAGGAACAGGCTTCTGGGGTTCATACCCCACATAATACTTAGCAGTGCAGCGCCTCCATCTGCCGTAGGCTCCAGGGATATGGAGATGATCTCCCACGGTAGAACTTGTACTCTCCCCCCAGTTAGATCACACACCAGGGCGGCGGTATATTTCAAACATGAACGGTTTATTACTACTCACTCTGCATTAACACAACAGCTACGCAGCAGTCTTCTGCCGGATACAGTCTCTTTAGATCAGCTCTCACTGGAGATGGTCCCTGGACCGTCACTAGAGGCCAAGGGCACCCGCCGCCACCCTAGCTCTTCCCCACCTCCCTAGCGGAGGCAGAGGTACAATCACACTCCTCCCCGCAGGGAAGGCCCCAATCTCAGGCTCCCAGACGTGTGACCTCAGAGGGAAGGAACAAACCTCCAAATTTAGGGCGGTCCTGTCCTTAAGTACAGCCAGAAGGCGGGCACCCTGTTGTCCCAGCTACAACAGGATGTGCCACCCTCTGCTGTCACTCAAGTGCAGTACCAAAGGTGAAAGGGAAAACCCCATACCAACTACTGTCAAGCCGGTGAATACCAGGGTTTACTGCCAGCCCATTGGGTAGAATAGTAACCAGGGGGTACCCCACTACACTCTCCCTCTGGTGGATTCCCAATGACCCCGCTTGGGTCCTAAATTTTCGGGTACCATCTCTGATGAAACCTGAACAAAAACACCATAACTTTTCACATGATCACCCATTACTATGCAGGATATACATTTTTATTGGGACAAACAGCACATCATGTATTCACTTAACACATTTAAAATGGCTGTAAGGGACTTCCGGTGACGTCATCAGGAATAGACGCCTGAGGCACTCGCTCCGAAGCCCCTCTCTAAGCAAAGATTTAGTACAAGCACTAAACGGTACAAAACACTCCTAAATTGGAGCAAACAACTAGGGAGACAGCAGAGATGGCCAATAAGAATAAAAAACCTCCCTCAAAGCGTATCCGCTTACTTTTCCCTGAGTCCGTGCCCGGCCCTAACCAACGAGGCCTCCTAAGATGGCGACAGAGCATTTGCTCTGGAGGACGCTGAGAACAAGATGGCAGCGGAGGTTTCGGGCCCCGCGGGGGATCTCACTCAAGCATACATGGAGCAACTTTTCTCCAGAATGCGCAAATAATTTCAAGAGGACCTCAGCAAGGCCATCAATATACTGAAAGGAGATATGGAGGCTCTAACATAGAGAAGGAGGCCACAGAACAGAGGGTGGTGGACATCCCAATCGCCCAATCCAACACAGAGGATGATCTAGGCAGAATGGCTAGTGATTAATTTAAAACCAGAGACAGAACATGAAACACAAACAGAGCTCAGTGCTACATCCATTGACACAAATACACGGTACAGTGCCTATATATATACATATAGATATCTTTTGAATAAAATGGTCTTTTAGTTTAACTCTTTGGCCAAAGTGTCGTTTGCCCTTGAGCCCCTACACGGCAGACCACATCTCAAGGGTCCTAACACTAATATAAATTCTTAATAACCTGCACATTACCAGGAAGAATGATTTATAATAAATCTGTCAAAATTAGTTGCATAGTTCTAAGTCTGATTGAAGCTCTTATTAACCTGTACGTTACCAGGAAAAGCACTCTGTATTAGATTTGTCGCAATCAAACTGCATGCAAGTTCCCATGAGTGTGGAAGGTGAAATGGAGTGAGCTTTAACAATTTAAAAGTGGGAGGGGGTGAGCTTCAAACCTGGGAAGGAGGAGCCACCCTCCAAATCAGCTGGGAACATCTGAACAGAATTGCAAAACATACAGAACCCCTATAAGCAGCCAATGCGGACCTGACTTACTACAATCTAGGTTCCTACGACTTGGTGCCCCAGCCATTGCCAAACCAATTGCTTCCATAGTCAACTCTATCCGTTCTGTAGGCCATATCCCTGAGACCTGGAAAACTGCCAGAGTTGTCCCAATCTTCAAAAGTGGGGACAAAAACACCGTCTCAAACTACAGACCAATCTCACTTCTCCCAATTCTATCCAAAGTCATGGGAAAATGTGTCCACTCTCAATTAAGCGATTTCTACACCAAGACAAATTTCCCTAGCCAATTCCAATCTGGCTTTCGCCCCAAACACTCCACCGTAACTACCCTGCTAAAAGTTTGCAATGAAATCCATTGTGGAATGGAACGGGGACAACTCACTGGTGCAGTATTCCTAGATTTTGCAAAGGCTTTTGATACAGTTGATCATGCTATCCTGCTTAACAAACTCCAGAGCTCTGGAATAGGGAAGCATGCTTTAAACTGGTTTCAGTCCTACCTATCAGGAAGAACCCAACATGTGCCCATCTCAGGCTCTAACTCCAACCCCCTGGATATCACCTGTGGTGTCCCGCAAGGCTCTGTTCTGGGGCCCCTACTCTTCTCAGTGTTCATTAATGATCTTCCCACAGCTTGTAAGGAAGCCTCAATACACATGTACGCAGATGACACAATCCTATATGCACACAGCCATAGCCTCTCTGACCTTCAACACATACTTCAGTCTGACTTTTTGAGATTCGAAAACTGGATTTCCCAAAACAAACTGTTTTTAAACACTGACAAGACTGTAACAATGGTATTTGGGACCAAGACTAAAAAAAAAATTTCCAATCTTTTTTTCCTTTATTGGAGACATGTGTAAAGGTTACAAACAGTGGTTACAATCAGTTCAACACACTGTATAGTGAGGTCATCGGCACATGACCGTTGAGTATATCAGATGTCTCCATAAATCCATTTCCTGTTTTTTTAGTAGAAAAAGAGGGGGAGACGTAGGGTGGGACGATAGGTGGGGACGACAAAAGGAGGGGAAGAGGGGGAGGGGGAGGGGTAGGGTATCTCTCCGATCATTTCCAATCTCTGGTTGATTAGTTAATAGTTGGAACCTGTGGCAGGGGTAGGTCTTCTGAGTTGGGCCAGGGTTCCCATGTGTTGTAAAATTGGGGCATTTTTTGTTTCAGCATGGCCGTGAGTTTTTCCATGTTCCTAACCATGTTTATTCTGTTCACTACTGTCCTTCTCGAGGGCGCCTTTACTTGCTTCCAGGCCGCCGCAACTGAGCATCTCGCCGCCGTGAGTATAGCGGAGATCAGCCTGGCCGCTGGGGCTGGAAGGTCCTCTATTGGTTTACCCAGCACGTATGTTCGGGGGGTCCAAGGGGATCTCCAGGCCCAGGGTATCGTCCAGAAGTCTCTGGACTGTAGCCCAGAACCTCTGGATCTCCGGACATGCCCACCAAATGTGGGCCATGTCACCCTTTTGTCCACATCCTCTCCAGCACAGGTCAGCCGTGCCGGGGAAGATCTGGCTCAGCCTACTCGGGGTCAGGTACCACTGAAATAGTATTTTGTAAATGTTTTCTTTTGTGACGGTGCATATTGAAGTTTTGGAAGCTGCTTCCCAGACGTCCTCCCAGTCCTCCAGGTCTAATGGCGTGTTAAGGTCTGCGCACCATTTTTGCATGTAGGTATGCGTGGGGGGGGGGGGGGGAGGCAGTTCTCGATTATTCTGTAGATTCCTGAAATTAGTCCTTTTTGGTACTCTCTTATTCGACAGAGAGACTCAAATCTGGTCAGCGGGGGGAATTTCGAGGTCGGGGATAGAGCTCCAAGGAAATGCCTTATCTGTAGGAATTTGAATATGGGGAGATTGGGGGCTGTAAATTTAGTTTTGAGCTCTTGGAAGGACAGAGCTTCGTTATTCTCCAGCAGATCCGCAACCATGCCAATGTCTAGGTCCTGAAATTGACCAAACTGGGTTCGGGAGCACCCAGGAGGGAATTCTGGGTTCCCAAATATGGGGGTGAGTTGGGAGGGGGATGAAGTTAGGCCATATTTCCCTCTGTTCTTGAACCATGTGGACCACGTGCATTTCATCGCTCCAAGCTCAAGCCTCTGAGGTCGTTTTTCCCTGTACTCTTGGGACCATAATAGTACTGGAAGGGGGATGGGGGATGCGTGGTGAGTCTCTATTTCTAGCCAGCAGGCAGAGCTCGGGGGGTTGTTCCAAACCACTGCCTGCCTAAGCTGGGCTGCATGGTAGTATCTAACCACGTCAGGGACCCCCAGTCCTCCTCTTGTCTTTGCGGACAGGAGTACCGACCTCGGGACTCTAGATTTACGTTGTTTCCATATGAAACGTAGAATATGTGATTGTATATTTCTTAATTCGGCCAGGGGGACTGGGACTGGGAGTGTCTGGAAATAATACAGTAGACGGGGGAGGATATTCATTTTAGCGGAGACAATTCTGCCAAACCAGGAGATCAGGTATATGTTCCAAGTGTCTAGGTCTCTCTTGATTTGGTCAAATAGAGGGGGTAGTTTGCCTTGTACAACAAGTTGTATGAGCTAGTAATTTTTATTCCCAAATATTTTATGTGGGAGGAGTTCCACTTATACTTGTAATTTAATTGCAAAAGCTTCCAAATGGGATCAGGGAGAGATATGTTCAGCGCTTCGGATTTATCCATGTTTATCTTATAGTCTGAGACCTGACTGAATTGGTCCAATAGTTTCTGTAGATTAGGGAGGGAGATGTGTGGGTCGGCTAGGGTCAGAATTACGTCATCCGCGAAAAGGGATATTTTATAGTTTTTATCGGCGATTGTTATGCCTTTGATGTTTGGGTCGGCTCTAATTTGAGATGCTAGTGGTTCAATAGAGATCGCGAAAAGCAGAGGGGAGAGGGGGCAGCCCTGTCTGGTTCCATTTCTTATATGGATTGGGTTGGATTGTCCTCCCGGGAGTTTTAAGTATGCGGTGGGGTTCTGATATAGGGCTCGGACACCCTCGAGGAAAGGGCCTGAGAAGCCGAGTTTAATCATGGTTTGGTCGAGAAAGGTCCATTTGATCCGATCAAAGGCCTTCTCGGCATCTAGACTAAGAATCATGGCCTGGAGTTTATTGAGATGCACGTGGTCGATAATATCAATGATTTTACGGGTGTTGTCAGAGGCCTGTCTTCCTGACACGAAACCCACTTGGTCTATATGAATTAGTCTGGGGAGAATAGGGTTTAGCCTGTTTGCGAGGATCTTGTTGAAGAGTTTCAGGTCTGTGTTAAGCAGGGAGATCGGTCTATAGTTACCGCATTGTAGCGGGTCCCTTCCTTCCTTATGAATAATGGCTAAGTTGGCAGCTGAAATTGTGCCCGGGATCGGTTCTCCTTCTTGGAAGGAGTTGAACATTTCAATTAGGTAAGGGGAAAGGGACGATATAAATTTTTTATAGTAGGCGTTCGAAAAGCCGTCAGGGCCTGGGGTTTTAGCTATTTTGAGAGAGCTTATGGCTTGGGTCAGTTCCTCCTGTGTGATTTTGTGGTTCAGAGCTGTAAGCTCCTCGTCAGTGAGAGATGGTAGGTTACATCGCGCCAGAAATTGCGAGGCAATATCTACTGCGTTTGGGTCCTGGTTAGGGGGGTATAGATTATAGAGGTCTGTGTAATAGTTTGCAAATTATTGAGCGATTTCTTTTTCCACATAGGTGGGGTGGCCGCCTTTAGTGATTGTGATTTGGGCCTTTGCCTTAATACCTCTTAGCTTTGACGCTAGGAGTTTGTCTGCCTTATTGCCCCTATCGTAGAACCTCTGATTGGTCCACTTGAGCGCTCTCTCTACCTCTTCCAATTGGGATTGTTTTAGCTCAGATCTTGTTTTGTCAAGTGTTCTGAGTAGTCTCTTGGAGGGGGCCTTTTTGTGTTGTTGTTCGAGGGCTAGTATCTTGTCGGTTAATGCTTTCTGTGCTTTTAGTTTAGTTTTTTTCTTGTGGGATGCTAGAGAGATTAGATCTCCTCTGATTGTCGCCTTGTGGGCTTCCCACAGCGTTGACGCTGCGGAGACAGACCCTTTATTTATTTCAAAGAATGAGGGCTGGGAGGGGCAGGGGGGAGAGGGGGGTAGACACACATGGGAGAAAGAGAAGCGGGCTTTCGGGGAGCCCAATAGTAAATTCTTTTGGCACCATTGTGTCAAGGAAAGGGGGATCAGAGCCCCTGGAGATCCTTCCGGAGCGCCAATCATGCGCACTGCCAGGCTGGGAGGTCCGACACCCTCCCTGTCTAGGTTAACTGGGGGGTCTGCCTGTGGCCGTGGGGAGGGGTATAACTCGGGGGAACGACGTGCATTTCCAACGGTGGGACAACGTGGGGGTGGAGGGGGGGGATCGCTTGTAGGGCCTAGAGACTTTTGGACCCCTTGGTGTTGGGGGTTGATATGAGGGGAGATGCCTGGGGGGGGAGGGAGGGGGGGAAAGGGGGGGGGAGAGGAGGAGGGGAGGGGGGAAATGAGGGTGGGGGGAGGGGGGCAGCTTGGAGGGGGGGAGGGGGGCAACTTGGAGGGGGGGGAAGGGGGTGCGCGGGCTCGGGGAGCGGCCTTGGTGTAGGTGTGACCTCGTGGCTTGGCCCTCTGTACAACATAGGTTGGGTGTATGGGGTGTCTAGTGGTATATAGTTCTATAGAGGTGGGCTCCGATTGCCCTGTTAACCTTGGGGTGTGGGTGGTGTGGGGGGTTGGGGGAGGGGGGGGCGAGGGAGGGGGGGACACGCTGTTGGCGTGGGAGGGGCAGATTTTTGATGTTCCACACTTGATTTTGGACTGGTTCAGGTAGTTCCAGTGAGAGTGAAAAGCTAACATGGAAGTCCTGGGATACCCTGTTTGTCAGCGTGCGGATGTGGTGGAGGGGGGGAGGGTGGATGAGGGGGGGGGAAGGGGGGAGAGAGGGAGGGTGAGGGGGGGGGCGTGATGGGGGGGGACTCAGGGGGGTCCGCCATTTATAGGCGTATAGTGTTTTTTCATCACCTTCGCAGCAGCTCCCAGGTATAACAGGATATCTATACATCATATTGGCCTGTGGTTATGCACAGGAAGTCCCGGAGGGTGCGTGTTTTTGCCGTTGCGAGCTGACGGTGTTCTTGGCACTGGAGGGTGAGAGGGGAAAAGGGGGGGGAGGGGGAGGGGAGAGGGTGGGGGTAGGTGGGTGGGGAGGTGCGGTTGAGGGGGGGAGGACGAGATGATGGGGGGGACTCATGGGGATCTGACATTTATGAGCGTGTGGTGCTTTTCCTTCGCAGCAGTTCCCATTTACCACAGGTTATCTATACCACATATTGACCTGTGGTTATGCACAGGACATTTCAACACATTAATATCATCTAACGATTTCCACATCTTATTTACACCATATAAACAACTGTTGTTCGGTTCAGAGGGTCGCTGGGGGCGCAAAATTCTGCTTAGACAGACGTAGGCCCCGGACATGTTACCTGCTTGCTGGCGGAAGCGCACTGAGGCGCGCTCCCACTCAGCACTGAGCCCCTACAGCTGACCGTTCTGTTCTGACTGACAGATTAAATCTGTCAGTGGTGATATTGGATACCGAGGCTTGAGCCTCATTACTCCAAGTTCTCTTGTTGAGTGTATTGTCGCACTCTTTAGGAAGCTTCTTGATCTGTGTTACTTGCCACAGTTGAGTTGGTTTCACAGGTTCAGCGCTGTGATGGGAGCCCCTACAGCCGCAATTAGAGCGGCTTTAGTAGGGGCTTACCTGCGCTTCCGCGTGCTTGCGGAAGCGCAGGTCTTAGGGGAATTTAAAATTCCCCCGCTTGCCAGCGAGACAGGCCGGTCACGTGAGCGGTTCGCCCAATAAGGGCGAACCAGCTCCGTGACGTCACTGGCCCGCCCCCGGCCAGTGACGCGCCCGCCCCCGGCCCGCCTCCTGGCGGTCTGTCCCCCTTCTGCCCCGATCCATGTCTCGTGTGTGTGTGTATGCATGTGTGTGTTTGTGTGTGTGTGTATATGCATGTGTGTGTATGTGTATGCATGTGTGTGTGTGCCTATGTGTGTGTGTGTGTGTGTGCCTTTGTGTGTGTGTGTGTGTGTGTGCCTTTGTGTGTGTGTGTGTGTATGCATGTGTGTGTGTGCCTTTGTGTGTGCATTTGTGTGTATGCATGTGTGTGCGTGCCTTTGTGTATGCATGTGTGTGTGTGTGTGTGTGTGTGCCTTTGTGTATGCATGTGTGTGTGTGCCTTTGTGTATGCATGTGTGTGCCTTTGTGTGTGTGTGTGTGTGTGTGTGCCTTTGTGTATGCATGTGTGTGTGTGCCTTTGTGTGTGTGTGTGTGTGCATGTGTGTGTATGTATATGTGTGTGCATGTGTGTGTGCATTGTGTGTGTGTGTATGTGTATGCATGTGTGTGTGTATGTGTGTGTGTATGTATGTGTGTGCATGTGTGTTTGCATTGTGTGTGTATGCATGTGTGTGTGTGTATGTGTGTGTGCCTTTGTGTGTGTGTGTGTGTATGTGTATGCATGTGTGCGTGCGCGTGTGTGCGTGCGCGTGTGTGCGTGAATATATTTATCAAAGTTGCACAATGTTAATAAATAATTTATTCTCACGTCTTTTTTTTAAATTTTTAAAATATTATATAATACACACACACACACACACACACACACACACACACACACACACACACACACACACACACACACACACACACACACACACACACACACACACACACACACACACACACACACATTCCCCAGTGACACTCACACTGACAGCTACCAAGTGACACACACACACACAGTGATACCCGCCTCCCAAGCGCTTGCTGTCTCCTCTGTAAGGACAGCAAAAAGCTCCTGGTAGAGCGAGCGGCAGCAAGCGAGAGCGAGCAAGCGCCAAACATGGCCAAGGCCTTAGAGTGCTCCTGCAGCCGATGTAGGGGGGGGGGGGAGAAGGGGGAGAGAGGGGGGGGGGGAATGGCGGAGAGGGATCGCTGGTGTATAACCTTAAACAGATGCAGCAGTTGATATTCCCTTAACTGTAAGCTGTGGTTCGGCGCAAGGAGCCCCTGAGAGGCGTATAGGGCCACTGTGGCTGTCGTGGTTTACCTCTTAAGTCCGGGTGTACAGGGGACATTGGGGGGGGGGGGGGGGAAAGGGGGGAAGGGAGTAGCGTTGGTTGAGGTGGGACTCCTTTAGAGGGTGATATCATCACTTTTTGCGCCAGGGAGCTACAGGTAGAAGGGGATGCCGGTGAGAGGGGAGGGGGGGGGGGGGAGAGGGGACGTACTCGTGGTGGCTTAGCGTTGGGGAAGATGCATTTCTTTATCTGTAGTTTGTAGGTATCTTCCATCTGGGGGGGGGGGGGGTAGTTCGATCTTGGAACAATGATTGGGGGGCACCCAGAGAATACAGCTAAGTTTGCTGTATTGGATATATACAGTACATTTGAGGCAGACTCGGAGCAGGGTATGGGGGGGAACCGTTGAGCCAGGCCGAGGGGCACACAGGGAGGGGGTGGGGAGGGAGAGAGGGGGGGGGGTAGCTTAGCTTATACGACCTGTCTTCAGGGACTGGCAGCGGGGGAGGGCGACAGCCGTCTACACAGAGTTTTCCGGGGTTTGCGCCACTGCTAGAGTTCTGGGGCTGCTCTGTCTCTGCTGTTGAGGATCGGGAAGTCGGGCCCTCCCGGGGGGGGGGGGGGGAGGCCCCTCGTTTGGGCAGTCCCGCGACTCTGGTCCTTTAAGGCCCCCCTTCCCCCGGGGAACCGGGTCCGTCGGTTGGCGTGACACGTTAGGCAGCTGCCATCTGCTGGTCCCGGTCTGACCCTGCAGATGGAGGGAGTGACCCTCGGCGCCATCTCTCGTCAGTTGCTCCTCGGGGACGGCTCGACTGCGATGAGGGCTGGGCGTCAGCTTGATCGTGGCGGTAGCAGATGCGAGGGGGCAAGAAGGAGCAAGGTAAGGAGGGGGGGGGGAGGGGAATGTGCTCGAGGCCGTTCGGGGGGGTGACCTACTGGATAGGGGTGGTAGAGGGGGAGGAGGGAGGGGGGTGAGGAGCGAGGAGGGGGGGGAAGTGAAGAGGAGAGGGGGGGGAGAGGAGTTGGGAGGTGAGAGGAGAGGGGGGGGAAGGGGAGGGGAAGGGTAGTGAGGAGCGGGGGTGTAAGGGGGGGGGAGCAGAGTAGATCCAGCTGGGTCATCTCTTTAATGGCTCGGGACTTAATGTAGGAGAGAGTTAGTGCGGGTGAGTGGATGGAGCCAGGCGGGGGCGTAGAGGCAACAGGGCTGTTCGGGTCACAAGTTGTGGGATGTTAGGCTCATTGGATCCTTTGGTTAGCGAGTCTTTCTGAGGGCTCGTGGAGTTTCGGCGGGCTCGGATCGTGCTGCTCGAGGGGCGCCTTCTCCTCGTGGGGGGGGGGGGGGTGATGCGATGGCTTTTAGGAAGTCGTTGGTGTCCTCTGGGTCCGTGATAGTGAAGAATCTTCCATTCCTCGGGACTATGAGTTTAAAGGGGAAGCCCCAGCGGTAGGAGACTCCGCGGTCACGAAGGAGAGCCGTGAGAGGCTTCATCTCCATTCGCTTCATGACCGTGGACCTGGATAAGTCGCTGTATATCTGGACTGTGTGGTCGTCCCATTTTGACGTCTCCCGCTCTTCTTGCGGCCGCCGAGATCTTTTCCTTCGCTGTGTAGACGTGAAATCTCACGATCACGTCCCTTGGGCGGTTAGGATCAGGAGATTTAGGGACCGAGGGCTCTGTGTGCCCAGTCAAGCTAGAGCTCATGTTCGGATAAGTCGGAGATAAGATTTAGAAAGAGTTTTTTTAGATAAGGCTGGATGGATTCTGGCGGGACTGATTCAGGGATTCCTCTGAATTGTAGGTTCTGCCTACGGTCCCGATTTCGTGGTCTTCGATGGTGTTCTTGAGGGCAGCAATCTCATGCCCCATTCTTGGCCATGTCATCCTCCATGTTGGAGTGGGCTACCGAGATGGTGGTAATTTGTGCTTCCACTTCGCTCTGTTCTTGTGGTTAGGGTGCTCAGGTCCGATCTAATATCCCGGAGGACCTTCTCTAAGTCCTCCATAAATCCTCTTCTCATTCTGAGGAGTAGAGCCTCAAAAAATTCTTTATTGAGCTCCTGCTGGGCCGGAACAACTTGGCCGAGCAACGCGGCCTCCGCGGCGTGCTCGTGCTCCTCGGCGCCATCTTGCGACTCTGAGGACGGCTCCATCGGGCGCTGAGTCGGCTGGAAGAACTTCGAAACGGGGGTTCTGTGTTTCTTTTGTTGTTTCCCCGCCATCCCTGGTGTCTTAGGAAGGGTGCTGGCCACTTTTGGGGGGTAATTTGCGCCGTTTGGGGTGGCTTTTCTATTTATCTTTGTGGGGAGGGTGTCGGGAGCTCGTTGCCTACCTTGCCATTCACGGTGACGTCACCGGAAGTCCTCCAAGACTAAATTTTTAAAGCTTCGAGCGACTGAGCTCCAGACTAGAACCAACGCTAACACCACCCTAACCCCTGTCACTAGTTTTAAATACCTGGGCTTATGGTTTGACTCCCACTTAACATTCGGGATGCACATTGATACCCCTGACAACCAAGACCTATGCCAAACTAGGAGTACTTTACAGGAACAAATCCTCCCTAAGTCTCCTGGTCAGAAAGCATATCGCACAGCAGATGCTAATGCCAATTATTGACTATGGAGACATAGTATATGGCTCGGCTCCTCAAAACCACCTTAGCAAACTTGACACCCTCTACAATTCAATTTGTCATTTTGTTCTCCAATGCAACTACAACACACATCACTGCGAAATGCTCAAAGAACTAGATTGGTCATCACTAGAGTCTTGGCGCAAAGTTCACCTTTCCTGTCTTGCCCTTTAAATACTTTCTGGGCAAGCTACCAGCTATCTGAACAAGCTCCTCACCCCTACCACATGCAGCACTTATCACCTGAGATCAGACTCCAAAAGAGTATCCGGACGTTCTCCTTCTCTTACCGTGCACCCCAAAACTGGAACAACCTACCAGAGACTCTCACATCCACCACCAGTTTAAATTCTTTCAAATCTAAGGCTGTCTCACACTTTAATCTGGTCTGTAACTGTTACATACGCCCATAATATATATTATCTCTAACTGTGCATGCAATGTCTTGTATATAATGTGTACCCTGTTCATTTATGTATCTGTACTTGTAACCATGTATTATTTGTTTTACTCTGTGCCCAGGACATACTTGAAAACGAGAGGTAACTCTCAATGTATTACTTCCTGGTAAAATATTTCATAAATAAATAAATAAGTCCGTGGAGCCCCCTGCCCCCTTCCCCCCCACCCGGGCCGATCCTGTTGATTTCTTCCGGGCCGATAGGCCCCTGCAACTTGTTGGGGTCGGTCCCCCCCCCCTCCTTCCACCCCCGGTGTTGAGACGGCTATCGACCCCTGGGCTACCTTAAGGTTTTACCCCCCGTACCGGTGTTCGGGATCTGCTCCGTGAGATGAGGAAGTTTGGGCGGAACTGCTCCCGCAGATTGTGTATACACAACCCACGACCCTCGGCTGAGGAGCCTGGAGCGACACGGAGGGATCCGGGTGGAAGATCAGTGTTGGGCTTCTGGAGATTCCGGTCTGGTAGAGGTGACGTCTACGGTGTCGCCCGGTGGGCCGGTGTCGCCCGGTGGGCCGCTCCCCCTGGTATCAGTGGTCGGATCCGAACCTGGGTCGGACCGTCTGGGATTAATCCTTGCTCCGTCTCCCCCGATCGGATGTCCCGCAGAGTCACCTCCACCACAGAGGGACTCTGGAGACGGGCTCCCCCTGTTTTCTCGGGTAGGCACGGGCGACATCCACTTGCTTGTACCGCCGAGAGAACTCCTACTAAAGGACCAAGACGAGCCCTCATGTCTGAGTTTTACACTTAGTAAATACTGTAGTTAAGCATGATTGCTCGTTTTTATAAGTAAGTCGCAAGCCTGAGGGACCACTCTGCGGAAACCCCCCCCCCTCCTTCCGCCCTCCTTCCCTCCCCTACCTTCCCCATCCCCTCCAGCCCTATCGCCCCCCACCCCCTCCCCCCCTCTCTCCTCTCCAACCGCCCCCCCCTAGCCTGCCTTCCCCACCCACTCACCTGCTCGCCCACCCATCCCCGCCCCCCCCCCTCTACCCATTCCCCCACCCTCACGCTCCCCTCCACCTCCTCTCCCCACTCTCTCTGAACGTCCCTCCAGGTATTTAGCAACTTGCTGGATGAGATTAAGCTGCCCTGGACATACCCCTGGGGGACCTGATGGAAGGGCTCCTGTCCTCTCCCTGCTCGGTCCGGCTGAGGGCCCCCCCCCCGGTAGGGAGACCTATGAAGGTGTGTGGGGAGCGCAGTATTAACAAATAGAATAACTGTATATAGCTATAGAAGATATAAAGTGTTCCCTCCCCCCCTTATCGCCCCCCCCCCCACCTGTCCCCCCAACTGCCCCTACCCCCCCTGCCTTTTGTTTGGTTTTAAAACTAAAAGTTATTATGTTCGATGTTATGTACATAGCGGGTACCAGCAAGGGTATCCAACAAACGCAATGCGTTACCCGGTGGATCTCTCCCCTTCCCCCCCCTCCCCCCTCCTCTCCCCCCCCTTTTTTTCCCCTCTATCTTCCCCCTCTCCCCCCCTCTTACCCTACTAGAAAGTTCAGCCAGGTATAAAAAAACATAATAAGGGCTGTAATCAAGCTGTGTGGATGTAACAGCTGTAGGACCCCTGGGGTGAGTTCCGGGTCTCTCACCGGGTCTCTCACCCCTCGGGCCGAGCGGGGGATCCCCTGGATGATGCGCTACAAAGTTGTGGAGGGATCTCCTCCTGTGAATAAATCATCTGAATACAATCAAAGCATATGTAGCCCTGGTAAGAAATAGGGCTATATGTCTATCCTCCTACTGGTATAAGCCCCTCTAAGGGCAGGCTGCCAGTAGTTACCATGGGTTTCCCCCACTTCAAGCCCTGCCCCTGAGAAGCAGCTTACTCCTCTCTCCTCAACAGGCAGGCTCCATGTGTCTACAGCCTGGGTTTTAACACACCTTGATTAGGCAGCTGGGATCCAACTACTTGTCCTGAGGTTCCCAGCTGAAGTTAACCTAGTCAGTGCTGCACTGCAGACTAGACATAGGTTTTCCAGGCATATAACTGGTGGCTTTTATTTACCCTGTCACATTCCTCCCCTGTTAGTGTGTGGCTGGGGCTACGCACGGCTGAAGCCCGACCATCCACCCCTTCTCTAGAAAAGAAGTCAGCATTTGCGTTCTCTTTTCCCGACCTATGCTGAATCTCAAATGAGAAGGGTTGGAGGGCCATATACCACCTAGTCAATCTAGCATTGGAATCCTTCATGCTATTTAACCACTTCAGTGGAGCATGATCCGTCACCAAAGTAAAATGGACTCCTGCCAGGTAATGCCTCAAAGCCTCGATTGCCCACTTTACTGCGAGGCACTCTTTCTCAATCACTGAGTAGTTTTTTTTCCCTTGGGAACAATTTCCTACTCAGGAAAAGGATAGGATGTTCAACTCCCTCAAACTGTTGTGACAACACTGCCCCTAGCCCTATCTCTGATGCATCTGTTTGCACTATAAAAGGGCTGTTGAAGTCTGGGCTTCTAAGGATGGGACCCTCTGATAGACACCTTTTTATGTCCTCAAAGGCTCTCTGACAATCCCTTGACCACACCACTTGTGTAGGGGCACACTTTTTTGTGAGGTCCGTTAAAGGGGCTGCCACTTCCGAATAGTTGGGGATGAACCGCCGGTAGTACCCTGCTAAACCCAGCAGAGAGCGTACCTGCGTTTTTGTTTGGGGGGTCGGAACTTCTTTCAGGGCAGCTACCTTGTCGGCTAGTGGCCTTACATTTTCACCTCCCACTGCATACCCTAAGTATTTGGTTTCCGATTTACCCAAGGCACATTTCTTAGGGTTGGCTGTGAGCCCTGCCTCTCTTAGAGATTTGAGGATCGCTTTTAGCCTATTTAGATGGGCCCGCCAGTGTTTACTATTAATGACAATGTCATCTAGGTAGGCCGCGGCATAAGTCCTATGGGGCCTCAGTACCTTATCCATGAGTCTCTGAAATGTGGCTGGGGATCCATGCAGTCCAAATGGCATTGTCACAAACTGGTATAAACCCATGGGAGTGGCAAAGGCTGTTTTGCATTTGGACTTTTCCTCTAAGGGTATTTGCCAGTATCTTTTTGTCAAGTCCAACGTGGATATATATTCCACGTTACCAAGGGCGTCAATTAATTCGTCCACCCTTGGCATCGGATATGCGTCAAACTTGGATACCGCATTGACCTTTCGAAGGTCCACACAAAATCTTACCTTCCCATCGGGTTTAGGGACCATAATTAGTGGACTACACCACTCACTGCATGATTCCTCAATCACTCCTAAGTGTAACATTTCTTGTACCTCCTTCTCTACCAGAGCCCTTCGACTTTCAGGCAACCTATAAGGACGGGAACATACTTTTACCCCAGGTGCCGTCTCGATTGCATGGGAAATTAAATTAGTTTGTCCTGGTAAGTCAGAAAAAACATCCTGGAATTGTGTAATTATTGCTAACAAGTCACCTTTTTGTTCAGAGGACAACTGTTTACCCATTGGGATTTTATCGTCACTCACGATGTTCTCCCGTGGAGGCTGAGGACCCAAGTCCGTTTCCTCCTCCACCGGGTGGATGAATAGAGACCGCTGCATCTTCCAGGGTTTCAGCAAGTTCACATGGTAAATTTGTTCACCCTTCCTGGACCCTGGTTGAGCGATCTCGTAATCCACATCACCCGTGTGGCGGAGTACTTCGAATGGGCCCTGCCATTTGGCCAGGAGTTTACTCTCGCAACTGGGTAACAATAACATCACCTGGTCTCCTGGGTGAAACACTCTCATGCGAGCATTCTGATTGTAATGTCTCTCCTGACTGTCCTGGGCTGATCTAAGATTCTCCCTAGCAAAATGGCCGACCACATCTAGGCGCTTCCTAAGGTCTAAAAACAGAAAAGACGGTGCAAAACAGCGCTAGAACACACAATAATAATATTATAATAATATTACAATGGCAGCCAGACAAAAACTGACTGTACAGTCAGTAACTAAGCAAAGAAAAAGGATAAGCCGGCGCCAGTTCAAACCGTGACGTGTAAAGTCCAAATCAAGTCCTTTAGTGATGGTGATGAGCAAAGTGCAGATTTCCTCCAAAACGTGACGTGATATGTGAAAAAATAAAGAGAGAATTATAGTGCAGTATGTCAGATTGAGGACATAAAAACATATAACACTAACAACATAAAACAAACAAGACAGACTCACAACAACAACTAGCCAGACAGAAATTAATAAAAAAGCTATTTATTAACAACTAATGCAGGATTCTGGATAGTTTCACACACTAATCCGGGGGGGCAAAATCGTTGCCCTACTCACAGGATGCAGGATGTTTGAAAGCAGCAGGACTTGAAGCACTTTCTGTGGATCCAAGATGGCGACCGGAGCTCACTCTCTGGCGTCCCCACGTGTGGCAGATGCTGTATGGAGCTCCAGGGGGTCTGGATCAGTGATGCTGCTATGCTGCTACGCTGCTATGCTGCTACGCGTGTCACGCTCTCTCCTCCTGCCGGTTTCCAATTCTCCTACTCTCCTGTTACCCAGCCGTGCGGTATACTCTCCACGAATAAATTGCTTCTAAAAAACGAGTCTTCCCAACGCGTTTCGTGCGCATGCGCGCACTTCTTCAAGGGATGTAGCTACCCCTGAGTCTGGATAGTTTATATACACAGTCCACTATTCCAATTGGTCCATGTTATAATTGGCTATGTGTTAACTGTCTAACTGCCAGAACACAGGTAGAAACAGAGAAAGCCTGGCTAAACATACATACTATAAATAAGACAACACAATACAACATTAAAACATTAAAAGACTTAAAATTACTAAAATATTAAATAATAAATAATGAAAGGAGCTCAAGGAAAGGGATTATGTTATAAAAAAGCCTTCAATTCAAAGTCTATATTCAACCCCCTTGGTGAGAGTGTCTTTAATGATCCTAGCTCTGTCCAGTTTATTGAGAGTGCATCAGATGACTTTCATCCAATACTTGCTCAGTTAGAGAAGACCCTTGTGCTAGAAAGCAAACAGTGGTGGGAAGCCACCACACTGAGCAAGTATTTGGAAAATCACCGCATCCCAAGGGGTCTGAGAGTTCGTAAAAAACCAACTGCTGATGCACACAATGAAGGCTTCATGAAGGAGTGGAACGAAATACTCGATCAGTGTTCGTTCTCTCTCATGAAGCTATTGGTGCATCAGCGAAGAAAGACCCTGGTAGAACTGGACAATAATATTTTAGAAATGAAAATTCAATTAGATCCCTATAAGGACAATGATGATTTGCTTGCACTTGAACCAATCATCAAGAAAAGGTTGGACCAGGCAGAACTAGAACTAGTCCAGATTAAACAACAAAAGTTTTTTAGAGACAAACAGGACTATGATTCTGGTTGCCAGAGAGATTGGGCTAAAAAGTCTAAAGAGGCTAATATGAAAATAACCGAACAGAGGAATACAAAGGTGATAACCAAGGAAGCTAGAGTTACTAGGGGCAATATTACTCATAGAGAACAAAAACATGCTCCAAAGAAACCTAATACCACCTTGATGGTCCCAACACCCTTTATACCTGTCAAACCACCAGTGCATGATAAAAACCTCTATCTCCAACAAAAAAGAGCCAAGGAGCGTTATGATGCACTGGTGTTACCCCAGTCAGTTCCCGTTGCAGTAAGCAATAGATACACACTGCTGTCGGAGATAGGCTCGGAAAGCGATGCGGAGAGCATCTCCTACACACCCCTCCCTACGCCTGCTATTAAAACTAACTTCTCTTTTTTTAGAATGGAGGAAGGAGAGAGAACACATCTTTCCAGAAGTGGAGGTTGTGAAACCATCCCTGGAATCCCGCCTTCCTCCAAACTACAAAAAGAGAAAAACAGGCCCAGAGGGAGAAGAGGAGGTACTGGTAGAAATCGGGTAAAGGGGAGTACGGTATATCCGAATATTTTTAATATCAGTAAGTATTCTCTTACTGATGTTGAAAAGAAAGTACTCAGTAAAGGTTTGACATTTGCCCCTGTCTGTGGGCCAAACAGTTTTAATGTATTTATAGATGTGCACAAATTTGCTCGCAAGCTAGCCCTGAAAAAGTATTTCGCCAGGGATGCTGTATCTAGGCAAGTTATTCAACCTAGTGATGTGAGCAATGCAAAGAGTCCCCCACAGAAAACTTTCAAAAACCATCAACATTTTACCCTAAGTTTGCACAAGGTCACTTGGTTAGTTCTTTTGTTGAAATGGTAAACACGGATCTTGAAAATTCATGTCGTACATATAAAATCAAGTATGACAATTTTAATGTACAGGAGAAGGAAGCCGTGTCCAGTTTAGAAAAGAATGATTCAATAGTCATCAAGTGTGCTGACAAGGGGGGGGGGGGGTATTGTGGTCATGGACCAGGAGTATTACATCAATGAGTCGATGAGACTATTGGGTGATACGACCACATACCTCCCCCTCCCAGGCGGCCCTATAGTCCAATTTAAGGCTGAACTTGGTAACCTGTTAACTACTGGCTTGAAGAATGGAGTTATATGTGAGGATGAGTTTAATTTTTTATCTATAGAGTTTCCACGCACTCCTTTATTTTATTTTATACCCAAAATTCACAAACATTTAACTGCACCCCCCGGGAGACCTATTATCTCGGGTATTTCCTCCCTCACTTCCAATTTATCACAATTTATTGACCATCACCTCCAACCAGTTGTCACGGGTGTCCGGTCCTATTTGAGAGACACGACGCATGTATTACAAATTTTAAAAGATCTTGAGTGGCAGCCTGGATATATACTAGTTACAGCTGATGTCACATCACTGTATACAGTGATTGATCATCAACTAGGCTGCCAAGCCGTGTCTCGCAAGTTGGAACAGGTGGACAAATATACATCTGACAAAAGGGAATTTTTGGTAGATGGTATTAGGTTTATTTTAACACATAATTATTTCACATTCAACTCACATTATTACATTCAGAAATGTGGCACCGCCATGGGCACGCGGTTTGCTCCTAGTTATGCTAATCTATTCATGGACAGTTGGGAGGAGGAGTTCATTTGGAACAACTGTCCACTAGGAGCGAGCCTTGTGCTGTGGCGGCGCTACATTGATGATGTGGTTTTTGTTTGGTCGGGTAGCCAAGCTTCACTTGATGATTTTTGCACTTATCTTAATCACAACCAATATAATCTTAAATTTACTTGTAATTATAGCACGGAATGTATTGATTTTTTGGATCTTCACATTTATATTAGAAATAACACTATATGCACCAAGACATTCTTCAAGCCAGTACAGGCGAACAATTATGTACATGCAGATAGCCACCACAATCCACAGTGGCTACGGAATATCCCAAAGGGCCAGCTAGTACGTCTTAAACGAAACTGCACTGATGACGAAACATTCAGGACACAGGCAAGGGATCTGAAAAATAAATTTATCATGAGAAAATACCCAGAAGACCTTATTGATAAAGCATTCGATCAGGTCAATAACCTTCAAAGAGACACCTTACTTAATTATAATGTAAAGAAAAAAGAGAGGACTGAGAAATACAATAACCAAGTTTCATTTATTACTCAGTATAACGAAATGGCCCCAAAAATTAAACACACTTTGAATAAATATTGGCCCATTTTACTTAAAGATGAAGATTTGGTGGACATTTTGCCCAATAAACCAAATATAATATTTACAAGGGCCAATAATTTAAAATCAAAACTAGCCCCCAGCTGTCCTATCAAACAGCACAAATCAAAACATACAGGGAATATTACGGGGTTCTTCACTTGCGCAAAATGTGTGGCTTGTTCCTTTAGTAAAAATGCTAGGCAATTCACATCTATGGTCACCTCCAAGACCTACCCGATAAAAACATTCATTAACTGCCACTCAACTTTTGTGATCTATCTGCTGCAATGCCCTTGCGGCTTGCAATATGTAGGCAGGACGGGGAGATCCTATCAGAGACGTGTCTATGAACACGTATACAATATAAGAAAAGGACTAGTCACACATAGCGTTTCCCATCACTTTCTTCTATGCCATAATAAGAACCCTATAGGCTTAAGGTGTCAGGCTATTGAGGAGGTTCAAGCCGGCCCCCGAGGTGGGAATAGACTCAATCATGCCAGTATGCGGGAAGCATACTGGATTTATGAATTGAAGACACTCTCATCAAGGGGGTTGAATATAGACTTTGAATTGAAGGCTTTTTTATAACATAATCCCTTTCCTTGAGCTCCTTTCATTATTTATTATTTAACATTTTAGTAATTTTAAGTCTTTTAATGTTTTAATGTTGTATTGTGTTGTCTTATTTATAGTATGTATGTTTAGCCAGGCTTTCTCTGTTTCTACCTCTGTTCTGGCAGTTAGACAGTTAACACATAGCCAATTATAACATGGACCAATTGGAATAGTGGACTGTGTATATAAACTATCCAGACTCAGGGGTAGCTACATCCCTTGAAGAAGTGCGCGCATGCGCACGAAACGCGTTGGGAAGACTCGTTTTTTAGAAGCAATTTATTCGTGGAGAGTATACCGCACGGCTGGGTAACAGGAGAGCAGGAGAATTGGAAACCGGCAGGAGGAGAGAGCGTGACACGCATAGCAGCATAGCAGCATCACTGATCCAGACCCCCTGGAGCTCCATACAGCATCTGCCACACGTGGGGACGCCAGAGAGTGAGCTCCGGTCGCCATCTTGGATCCACAGAAAGTACTTCAAGTCCTGCTGCTTTCAAACATCCTGCATCCTGTGAGTAGGGCAACGATTTTGCCCCCCCCCGGATTAGTGTGTGAAACTATCCAGAATCCTGCATTAGTTGTTAATAAATAGCTTTTTTATTAATTTCTGTCTGGCTAGTTGTTGTTGTGAGTCTGTCTTGTTTGTTTTATGTTGTTAGTGTTATATGTTTTTATGTCCTCAATCTGACATACTGCACTATAATTCTCTCTTTATTTTTTCACATATCACGTCACGTTTTGGAGGAAATCTGCACTTTGCTCATCACCATCACTAAAGGACTTGATTTGGACTTTACACGTCACGGTTTGAACTGGCGCCGGCTTATCCTTTTTCTTTGCTTAGTTACTGACTGTACAGTCAGTTTTTGTCTGGCTGCCATTGTAATATTATTATAATATTATTATTGTGTGTTCTAGCGCTGTTTTGCACCGTCTTTTCTGTTTTTGGGTCTTGTTTTGTACAAATTGGTGTTAGCTGCTTATATATAACATTTTATATTATTATTATTATTATTATTATTATTAATTCACACATCAGAGATTAATTATGAGTTCTCTATTTCAATTGCGATCACGCAGGAATGTTAATGTGGACCATATTTTTAATGATCCTAGCTCTGTCCAGTTTATTGAGAGTGCATCAGATGACTTTCATCCAATACTTGCTCAGTTAGAGAAGACCCTTGTGCTAGAAAGCAAACAGTGGTGGGAAGCCACCACACTGAGCAAGTATTTGGAAAATCACCGCATCCCAAGGGGTCTGAGAGTTCGTAAAAAACCAACTGCTGATGCACACAATGAAGGCTTCATGAAGGAGTGGAACGAAATACTCGATCAGTGTTCGTTCTCTCTCATGAAGCTATTGGTGCATCAGCGAAGAAAGACCCTGGTAGAACTGGACAATAATATTTTAGAAATGAAAATTCAATTAGATCCCTATAAGGACAATGATGATTTGCTTGCACTTGAACCAATCATCAAGAAAAGGTTGGACCAGGCAGAACTAGAACTAGTCCAGATTAAACAACAAAAGTTTTTTAGAGACAAACAGGACTATGATTCTGGTTGCCAGAGAGATTGGGCTAAAAAGTCTAAAGAGGCTAATATGAAAATAACCGAACAGAGGAATACAAAGGTGATAACCAAGGAAGCTAGAGTTACTAGGGGCAATATTACTCATAGAGAACAAAAACATGCTCCAAAGAAACCTAATACCACCTTGATGGTCCCAACACCCTTTATACCTGTCAAACTACCAGTGCATGATAAAAACCTCTATCTCCAACAAAAAAGAGCCAAGGAGCGTTATGATGCACTGGTGTTACCCCAGTCAGTTCCCGTTGCAGTAAGCAATAGATACACACTGCTGTCGGAGATAGGCTCGGAAAGCGATGCGGAGAGCATCTCCTACACACCCCTCCCTACGCCTGCTATTAAAACTAACTTCTCTTTTTTTAGAATGGAGGAAGGAGAGAGAACACATCTTTCCAGAAGTGGAGGTTGTGAAACCATCCCTGGAATCCCGCCTTCCTCCAAACTACAAAAAGAGAAAAACAGGCCCAGAGGGAGAAGAGGAGGTACTGGTAGAAATCGGGTAAAGGGGAGTACGGTATATCCGAATATTTTTAATATCAGTAAGTATTCTCTTACTGATGTTGAAAAGAAAGTACTCAGTAAAGGTTTGACATTTGCCCCTGTCTGTGGGCCAAACAGTTTTAATGTATTTATAGATGTGCACAAATTTGCTCGCAAGCTAGCCCTGAAAAAGTATTTCGCCAGGGATGCTGTATCTAGGCAAGTTATTCAACCTAGTGATGTGAGCAATGCAAAGAGTCCCCCACAGAAAACTTTCAAAAAACCATCAACATTTTACCCTAAGTTTGCACAAGGTCACTTGGTTAGTTCTTTTGTTGAAATGGTAAACACGGATCTTGAAAATTCATGTCGTACATATAAAATCAAGTATGACAATTTTAATGTACAGGAGAAGGAAGCCGTGTCCAGTTTAGAAAAGAATGATTCAATAGTCATCAAGTGTGCTGACAAGGGGGGGGGGGGGTATTGTGGTCATGGACCAGGAGTATTACATCAATGAGTCGATGAGACTATTGGGTGATACGACCACATACCTCCCCCTCCCAGGCGGCCCTATAGTCCAATTTAAGGCTGAACTTGGTAACCTGTTAACTACTGGCTTGAAGAATGGAGTTATATGTGAGGATGAGTTTAATTTTTTATCTATAGAGTTTCCACGCACTCCTTTATTTTATTTTATACCCAAAATTCACAAACATTTAACTGCACCCCCCGGGAGACCTATTATCTCGGGTATTTCCTCCCTCACTTCCAATTTATCACAATTTATTGACCATCACCTCCAACCAGTTGTCACGGGTGTCCGGTCCTATTTGAGAGACACGACGCATGTATTACAAATTTTAAAAGATCTTGAGTGGCAGCCTGGATATATACTAGTTACAGCTGATGTCACATCACTGTATACAGTGATTGATCATCAACTAGGCTGCCAAGCCGTGTCTCGCAAGTTGGAACAGGTGGACAAATATACATCTGACAAAAGGGAATTTTTGGTAGATGGTATTAGGTTTATTTTAACACATAATTATTTCACATTCAACTCACATTATTACATTCAGAAATGTGGCACCGCCATGGGCACGCGGTTTGCTCCTAGTTATGCTAATCTATTCATGGACAGTTGGGAGGAGGAGTTCATTTGGAACAACTGTCCACTAGGAGCGAGCCTTGTGCTGTGGCGGCGCTACATTGATGATGTGGTTTTTGTTTGGTCGGGTAGCCAAGCTTCACTTGATGATTTTTGCACTTATCTTAATCACAACCAATATAATCTTAAATTTACTTGTAATTATAGCACGGAATGTATTGATTTTTTGGATCTTCACATTTATATTAGAAATAACACTATATGCACCAAGACATTCTTCAAGCCAGTACAGGCGAACAATTATGTACATGCAGATAGCCACCACAATCCACAGTGGCTACGGAATATCCCAAAGGGCCAGCTAGTACGTCTTAAACGAAACTGCACTGATGACGAAACATTCAGGACACAGGCAAGGGATCTGAAAAATAAATTTATCATGAGAAAATACCCAGAAGACCTTATTGATAAAGCATTCGATCAGGTCAATAACCTTCAAAGAGACACCTTACTTAATTATAATGTAAAGAAAAAAGAGAGGACTGAGAAATACAATAACCAAGTTTCATTTATTACTCAGTATAACGAAATGGCCCCAAAAATTAAACACACTTTGAATAAATATTGGCCCATTTTACTTAAAGATGAAGATTTGGTGGACATTTTGCCCAATAAACCAAATATAATATTTACAAGGGCCAATAATTTAAAATCAAAACTAGCCCCCAGCTGTCCTATCAAACAGCACAAATCAAAACATACAGGGAATATTACGGGGTTCTTCACTTGCGCAAAATGTGTGGCTTGTTCCTTTAGTAAAAATGCTAGGCAATTCACATCTATGGTCACCTCCAAGACCTACCCGATAAAAACATTCATTAACTGCCACTCAACTTTTGTGATCTATCTGCTGCAATGCCCTTGCGGCTTGCAATATGTAGGCAGGACGGGGAGATCCTATCAGAGACGTGTCTATGAACACGTATACAATATAAGAAAAGGACTAGTCACACATAGCGTTTCCCATCACTTTCTTCTATGCCATAATAAGAACCCTATAGGCTTAAGGTGTCAGGCTATTGAGGAGGTTCAAGCCGGCCCCCGAGGTGGGAATAGACTCAATCATGCCAGTATGCGGGAAGCATACTGGATTTATGAATTGAAGACACTCTCATCAAGGGGGTTGAATATAGACTTTGAATTGAAGGCTTTTTTATAACATAATCCCTTTCCTTGAGCTCCTTTCATTATTTATTATTTAACATTTTAGTAATTTTAAGTCTTTTAATGTTTTAATGTTGTATTGTGTTGTCTTATTTATAGTATGTATGTTTAGCCAGGCTTTCTCTGTTTCTACCTCTGTTCTGGCAGTTAGACAGTTAACACATAGCCAATTATAACATGGACCAATTGGAATAGTGGACTGTGTATATAAACTATCCAGACTCAGGGGTAGCTACATCCCTTGAAGAAGTGCGCGCATGCGCACGAAACGCGTTGGGAAGACTCGTTTTTTAGAAGCAATTTATTCGTGGAGAGTATACCGCACGGCTGGGTAACAGGAGAGCAGGAGAATTGGAAACCGGCAGGAGGAGAGAGCGTGACACGCATAGCAGCATAGCAGCATCACTGATCCAGACCCCCTGGAGCTCCATACAGCATCTGCCACACGTGGGGACGCCAGAGAGTGAGCTCCGGTCGCCATCTTGGATCCACAGAAAGTACTTCAAGTCCTGCTGCTTTCAAACATCCTGCATCCTGTGAGTAGGGCAACGATTTTGCCCCCCCCCGGATTAGTGTGTGAAACTATCCAGAATCCTGCATTAGTTGTTAATAAATAGCTTTTTTATTAATTTCTGTCTGGCTAGTTGTTGTTGTGAGTCTGTCTTGTTTGTTTTATGTTGTTAGTGTTATATGTTTTTATGTCCTCAATCTGACATACTGCACTATAATTCTCTCTTTATTTTTTCACATATCACGTCACGTTTTGGAGGAAATCTGCACTTTGCTCATCACCATCACTAAAGGACTTGATTTGGACTTTACACGTCACGGTTTGAACTGGCGCCGGCTTATCCTTTTTCTTTGCTTAGTTACTGACTGTACAGTCAGTTTTTGTCTGGCTGCCATTGTAATATTATTATAATATTATTATTGTGTGTTCTAGCGCTGTTTTGCACCGTCTTTTCTGTTTTTGGGTCTTGTTTTGTACAAATTGGTGTTAGCTGCTTATATATAACATTTTATATTATTATTATTATTATTATTATTATTAATTCACACATCAGAGATTAATTATGAGTTCTCTATTTCAATTGCGATCACGCAGGAATGTTAATGTGGACCATATTTTTAATGATCCTAGCTCTGTCCAGTTTATTGAGAGTGCATCAGATGACTTTCATCCAATACTTGCTCAGTTAGAGAAGACCCTTGTGCTAGAAAGCAAACAGTGGTGGGAAGCCACCACACTGAGCAAGTATTTGGAAAATCACCGCATCCCAAGGGGTCTGAGAGTTCGTAAAAAACCAACTGCTGATGCACACAATGAAGGCTTCATGAAGGAGTGGAACGAAATACTCGATCAGTGTTCGTTCTCTCTCATGAAGCTATTGGTGCATCAGCGAAGAAAGACCCTGGTAGAACTGGACAATAATATTTTAGAAATGAAAATTCAATTAGATCCCTATAAGGACAATGATGATTTGCTTGCACTTGAACCAATCATCAAGAAAAGGTTGGACCAGGCAGAACTAGAACTAGTCCAGATTAAACAACAAAAGTTTTTTAGAGACAAACAGGACTATGATTCTGGTTGCCAGAGAGATTGGGCTAAAAAGTCTAAAGAGGCTAATATGAAAATAACCGAACAGAGGAATACAAAGGTGATAACCAAGGAAGCTAGAGTTACTAGGGGCAATATTACTCATAGAGAACAAAAACATGCTCCAAAGAAACCTAATACCACCTTGATGGTCCCAACACCCTTTATACCTGTCAAACTACCAGTGCATGATAAAAACCTCTATCTCCAACAAAAAAGAGCCAAGGAGCGTTATGATGCACTGGTGTTACCCCAGTCAGTTCCCGTTGCAGTAAGCAATAGATACACACTGCTGTCGGAGATAGGCTCGGAAAGCGATGCGGAGAGCATCTCCTACACACCCCTCCCTACGCCTGCTATTAAAACTAACTTCTCTTTTTTTAGAATGGAGGAAGGAGAGAGAACACATCTTTCCAGAAGTGGAGGTTGTGAAACCATCCCTGGAATCCCGCCTTCCTCCAAACTACAAAAAGAGAAAAACAGGCCCAGAGGGAGAAGAGGAGGTACTGGTAGAAATCGGGTAAAGGGGAGTACGGTATATCCGAATATTTTTAATATCAGTAAGTATTCTCTTACTGATGTTGAAAAGAAAGTACTCAGTAAAGGTTTGACATTTGCCCCTGTCTGTGGGCCAAACAGTTTTAATGTATTTATAGATGTGCACAAATTTGCTCGCAAGCTAGCCCTGAAAAAGTATTTCGCCAGGGATGCTGTATCTAGGCAAGTTATTCAACCTAGTGATGTGAGCAATGCAAAGAGTCCCCCACAGAAAACTTTCAAAAAACCATCAACATTTTACCCTAAGTTTGCACAAGGTCACTTGGTTAGTTCTTTTGTTGAAATGGTAAACACGGATCTTGAAAATTCATGTCGTACATATAAAATCAAGTATGACAATTTTAATGTACAGGAGAAGGAAGCCGTGTCCAGTTTAGAAAAGAATGATTCAATAGTCATCAAGTGTGCTGACAAGGGGGGGGGGGGGTATTGTGGTCATGGACCAGGAGTATTACATCAATGAGTCGATGAGACTATTGGGTGATACGACCACATACCTCCCCCTCCCAGGCGGCCCTATAGTCCAATTTAAGGCTGAACTTGGTAACCTGTTAACTACTGGCTTGAAGAATGGAGTTATATGTGAGGATGAGTTTAATTTTTTATCTATAGAGTTTCCACGCACTCCTTTATTTTATTTTATACCCAAAATTCACAAACATTTAACTGCACCCCCCGGGAGACCTATTATCTCGGGTATTTCCTCCCTCACTTCCAATTTATCACAATTTATTGACCATCACCTCCAACCAGTTGTCACGGGTGTCCGGTCCTATTTGAGAGACACGACGCATGTATTACAAATTTTAAAAGATCTTGAATGGCAGCCTGGATATATACTAGTTACAGCTGATGTCACATCACTGTATACAGTGATTGATCATCAACTAGGCTGCCAAGCCGTGTCTCGCAAGTTGGAACAGGTGGACAAATATTCACCTAACAAAAGGGAATTTTTGGTAGATGGTATTAGGTTTATTTTAACACATAATTATTTCACATTCAACTCACATTATTACATTCAGAAATGTGGCACCGCCATGGGCACGCGGTTTGCTCCTAGTTATGCTAATCTATTCATGGACAGTTGGGAGGAGGAGTTCATTTGGAACAACTGTCCACTAGGAGCGAGCCTTGTGCTGTGGCGGCGCTACATTGATGATGTGGTTTTTGTTTGGTCGGGTAGCCAAGCTTCACTTGATGATTTTTGCACTTATCTTAATCACAACCAATATAATCTTAAATTTACTTGTAATTATAGCACGGAATGTATTGATTTTTTGGATCTTCACATTTATATTAGAAATAACACTATATGCACCAAGACATTCTTCAAGCCAGTACAGGCGAACAATTATGTACATGCAGATAGCCACCACAATCCACAGTGGCTACGGAATATCCCAAAGGGCCAGCTAGTACGTCTTAAACGAAACTGCACTGATGACGAAACATTCAGGACACAGGCAAGGGATCTGAAAAATAAATTTATCATGAGAAAATACCCAGAAGACCTTATTGATAAAGCATTCGATCAGGTCAATAACCTTCAAAGAGACACCTTACTTAATTATAATGTAAAGAAAAAAGAGAGGACTGAGAAATACAATAACCAAGTTTCATTTATTACTCAGTATAACGAAATGGCCCCAAAAATTAAACACACTTTGAATAAATATTGGCCCATTTTACTTAAAGATGAAGATTTGGTGGACATTTTGCCCAATAAACCAAATATAATATTTACAAGGGCCAATAATTTAAAATCAAAACTAGCCCCCAGCTGTCCTATCAAACAGCACAAATCAAAACATACAGGGAATATTACGGGGTTCTTCACTTGCGCAAAATGTGTGGCTTGTTCCTTTAGTAAAAATGCTAGGCAATTCACATCTATGGTCACCTCCAAGACCTACCCGATAAAAACATTCATTAACTGCCACTCAACTTTTGTGATCTATCTGCTGCAATGCCCTTGCGGCTTGCAATATGTAGGCAGGACGGGGAGATCCTATCAGAGACGTGTCTATGAACACGTATACAATATAAGAAAAGGACTAGTCACACATAGCGTTTCCCATCACTTTCTTCTATGCCATAATAAGAACCCTATAGGCTTAAGGTGTCAGGCTATTGAGGAGGTTCAAGCCGGCCCCCGAGGTGGGAATAGACTCAATCATGCCAGTATGCGGGAAGCATACTGGATTTATGAATTGAAGACACTCTCATCAAGGGGGTTGAATATAGACTTTGAATTGAAGGCTTTTTTATAACATAATCCCTTTCCTTGAGCTCCTTTCATTATTTATTATTTAACATTTTAGTAATTTTAAGTCTTTTAATGTTTTAATGTTGTATTGTGTTGTCTTATTTATAGTATGTATGTTTAGCCAGGCTTTCTCTGTTTCTACCTCTGTTCTGGCAGTTAGACAGTTAACACATAGCCAATTATAACATGGACCAATTGGAATAGTGGACTGTGTATATAAACTATCCAGACTCAGGGGTAGCTACATCCCTTGAAGAAGTGCGCGCATGCGCACGAAACGCGTTGGGAAGACTCGTTTTTTAGAAGCAATTTATTCGTGGAGAGTATACCGCACGGCTGGGTAACAGGAGAGCAGGAGAATTGGAAACTGGCAGGAGGAGAGAGCGTGACACGCATAGCAGCATAGCAGCATCACTGATCCAGACCCCCTGGAGCTCCATACAGCATCTGCCACACGTGGGGACGCCAGAGAGTGAGCTCCGGTCGCCATCTTGGATCCACAGAAAGTGCTTCAAGTCCTACTGCTTTCAAACATCCTGCATCCTGTGAGTAGGGCAACGATTTTGCCCCCCCGGATTAGTGTGTGAAACTATCCAGAATCCTGCATTAGTTGTTAATAAATAGCTTTTTTATTAATTTCTGTCTGGCTAGTTGTTGTTGTGAGTCTGTCTTGTTTGTTTTATGTTGTTAGTGTTATATGTTTTTATGTCCTCAATCTGACATACTGCACTATAATTCTCTCTTTATTTTTTCACATATCACGTCACGTTTTGGAGGAAATCTGCACTTTGCTCATCACCATCACTAAAGGACTTGATTTGGACTTTACGCTTCCTAAGGTCTAGTACATATTGCAGGGTATTCTTAGAAGGGGACTGCTGTTCCTCCCAGGACTCCTTTAGGAGGTCTAGGATACCCCGGGGTTGGCGGCCATAGAGCAATTCAAATGGAGAGAATCCCGTGGAGGCCTGGGGAACTTCCCGCACTGCAAACAGCAGAAAAGGGAGAAGTTCATCCCAGGCTCTCTTCTCTGAATCTACAAATTTCCTCAGCATCCCTTTTAGAGTTCGGTTAAATCTTTCCACCAATCCGTCAGTCTGTGGATGGTAGACCGATGTCCGAACAGACTTGACCTCTAGTAACTTTAAGACATCCTGCATCAGTTTAGCCATGAAATTTGTACCTTGGTCTGTCAACATAACCTGGGGAAGTCCAACCCGTGAGAACAGTTCCAACAACTTGTTGGCTACTTGCTTCGCCGTAGCTGTTCTCAGGGGGGCTTCAAAAGGCTTGATTGAAGTTGGGTGTGAAAAGTACAGAGGGAGTTTTGTGTATGTTAACACATATTGCTGGTAGAGACAGCTAGGCCCATGTCTGGGGCCTTGGGTGTTAAATCTAGCACCTGTGACAAATGTTCTCTACACACGAGTCCCGCTTCAAAGGATTTATTGACCAGGGGTTATGGGGGCAAGGGGTGCGGTTACCCAAGGAGATATCAGAATGAGTGACCTTATTAAATATAAGAATATTATGAGATGTCCTCGGCTGAACGTGCTAAAAGCTACATATGTGTATTCGTGGGACTGATTCGCACATAACGATTACAGACACATGATGTCTAGCAGGTCCTAAGAGACAGATATTAATATCTCTCTTAATTTTAGTATTACACAGTAATATTTAGTCTCATTGGGAGCGTTATGCGTGCCGGAATGTATTAATATGTCTCGCGTGCCAGTAAGTTCACTGAACTGAAGTTATGAAGTTATTTAGATAGGAAAAGCAGTTTTTTAAACGTCCTTGGGTGGGAGGAGTTTTACTCTGGAGAAAACTATCAACCTCACCACTGATTTATGAGATGGGCTGGGTTTAGGTTGTATTCAATGGGAAATAATTGTATAAGAACCAGGTTCAGCCTATGGCTATTGTCTTTCGTGTCTTTTGTGATTTTCAAGATTGCTGTATGAACTGCTAGTCACGATTTCTGACTATTTCATCATTTCCATCTTAAGTGAGTGTCCATATTTTGTCTGTTATTTGTATAATCTCGTGTGTTCACCTTTTTCAAAGAATAAATTATATTTTATCATATCTAAGCCTCGTCCAGTTCAACCCAGATATATTTGGTATGTATTATTAATAGCATGTCTCAAAGCTACCGTCACACTCCACTCACGACTTTAGCCCAACCTGAAAAAGTTCCATTTATGACAACCCTCTGTTGTCTGTCCTTTAACCAGTTTTCAATCCAGGTGCATATATTATTACTGAGTCCAATTTGCTTTATTTTGTACACCAACCTCTTGTGTGAAACCGTATCAAAAGCCTTTGCAAAATCTAAGTAGACCACATCAACGGCATTACCCTGGTCTAAATTCCTACTTACCTCCTCAAATAAAGAAATAAGGTTAGTTTGGCATGATCTATCCTTCATAAATCCATGCTGACTATTACTAATAATTTTGTTTTCCATTAGGTATTCCTGAATATTATCCCGTATTAAACCTTCAAGTAGTTTCCCCACTATTGAAGTCAGGCTTACAGGTCTGCATTCCCCGGTTGTGATCAAGCTCCCTTTTTAAATATAGGTACCACATCTGCTTTACGCCAATCTTGTGGTACTGAGCCTGTGGAAATGGAGTCTGTAACAGGGGAGTAATCCCTGTTCAAGTAATGTGCCTTTAATCTAGCAGTGTGGTGGTTAACTGCTGGTAGTCAATTAATAAACACCACCTGCCTGATTTAAATTGCTGACAAAAAGCCTGTCTGTTGAGACAGAAAGTCACTCCTTAGCTCACTTGTGAGCTGACATTTGGAGACAGAGCAGGGGTTCTTGAGTCTCCCAGGAGAGACTGACCAAGAGAACACAGATCTCTGGAGCTGACCATGTCTTGAGCTCTGTCAGAAGACACAGCAGAGCTGATTTCAAGACACAGGGAAAACTACTAAACGTGAAGCTGACACACCCTGAGGGAAGGGAGCTGAACCAGGAACTGAGAAGATTTTCCCTCCAAGAAACAGATAAGACTTTCATTCTTAAGAGACTTCTTATATCTGCTTATTTCATGCTATGTGTTTGGGGCTGGGAAAAATGCTTGACTAAGGGAGATGTGAATTAATTGCATAGTGTTTCACTAGAAATACTCCCAAGTGAATAGAAGCTTTGTTCCCCCCCCCCCTGTGTTTGGATGGATTTCCTGATGAAAAGGAAAAGGCACAATAAAGCCTTATTATAATTTCACCTTATAAAAGTCTCCAATTGTGTACCTCTGTGAACGTCCGTCTACAGAGTCCTTAAATATTAAATACTAGCTGATATACCCGGCGTTGCCCGGAGGCAGGGAGGGGGGGCGTGAAAGGCAGGAGGGGGGGCGTGAAAGGCAGGGGGGGTGAAAGGCAGGGGGGGCATGAAAGGCAGGAGGGGGGGGCGTGAAAGGCAGGAGGGGGGCGTGAAAGGCAGGGGGGGTGAAAGGCAGGGGGGGGGGTGAAAGGCAGGGGGGGGGCGTGAAAGGCAGGGGGGGCGTGAAAGGCAGGGGGGGGCGTGAAAGGTGGGGGGGTGGGGGCGTGAAAGGTGGGGGGGGGGCGGGGGCATGAAAGGCAGGGGGGGCAGGGGCGTGAAAGGCTGGGGGGGTGCGTGAAAGGCAGGGGGAGGCGTGAAAGGCAGGGGGAGGCATGAAAGGCAGGGGGGGCGTGAAAGGCAGGGGGGGCGTGAAAGGCAGGGGGGACGTGAAAGGCAGGTGGGGGTGTGAAAGGCAGGGGGGGGGGCGTGAAAGGTGGGGGGGGCATGAAAGGCAGGGGGGTGGGCGTGAAAGGCAGGGGGGGGCGACACACACACACAGTGTCACACACACACACACAGTGTCACACACACACACAGTGTCACACACACACACACAGTGTCACACACACAGTGTCACACACACACAGTGAGACACACACACACACACACACACACACACACACACACACACACACACACACACACACACACACACACACACACACACACACACACACACACACACACACACACACACACTACTATTGACATTGATTCTTCCCTGGTAAACACAGAGGCAAAGAATGTGTTTAATACCTCTGCTTTTTCCTTATCTCCAATAATCTGCCTACCCATCTCACACTGAAAGGATCCTATATTTTCTTTTCTCATTTTTTTGTTATTAAGGTACTTAAAGAACATTTTAGGGTTGACCTTACTTTCTATTGCAATCTTTTTTCATTATCCATTTTTTGCTAATTTGATTGCCCTTTTGCAATTTTTGGTACATTCCTTATAATTCTGATACGGTGTCTCTGTCCCTTCTGACTTAAATAATCTAAACGCCTTCCTCTTCTTGTCCATTTCCTCCCCTACCTGTTTATTTAGCCACATTGGTTTTCACTTATTTCTTTTATACTTATTACCCAAGGGTATATATACACTGATAAGTCTGCTTTTCTAACAATGTTTTAAAGACTGCCCATTTATCTTCTACATTTTCCCTGCAAAAACATCATCCCATTGTATTACTACTAGATTAGACCTCAGTTTATTAAAATCTGCCTTACTAAAGTTTATGGTCTTTGTTGAACCCAAGAAATCTATTTTTTGATAATTTATTTCAAATGAGACCATATTATGATCACTGTTACCCAAATGTTCCAGGACTTGAATATTTGTTATTACTTCTACATTGTTTGATATGACCAAATCCAGTATTGCCCCTCTCCTGGTTGGTTCCTCAATAATTTGGGTCATATAATTGTCTTTAAGCACCCCCAAAAACCTGTTCCCTTTTGTTGTAACGCTAATCTCATTGCCCCAGTCTATGTCTGGATAATTAAAATCCCCCATTATGCAAACATGACCCAGTTTTGATGCCTTCTCCATTTTCAAAGTATTTTAGCTTCCTCAATCTCACAGATTTGGTGGTTTATAGCATATTCCCACAAACATTTTCTTTATACTTTTACCTCCCTGCTAATTTCTATCCACAAAGTCTCTACATTTTCATCATTCCCTTCATAAACATCATCCCTAATAATAGGTTTTAGATCCGGTTTAACATATAAACACACTCCTCCTCCTCTTCCATTTGTTCGATCCTTCCGAAAAAGAGATTAACTGTCCAGTCATGAGTTTCATCCCACCATGTCTCAGTAATGCCTATGATATCATACTGCTCCCTTGCAGCTATTAATTCAATTCAATACCTAACGCCCCTAGCCCTACACGTCCCCCCTACATAACGCTCGTAGACCAAAACATCCCCCTCCCCTGCATAACGCCCCTAGCCCTAAACATCCCCCCCCCTACATAACGCCCCTAGCCCTACACGTCCCCCCGACATAACGCTCGTAGCCCTAAACATCCCCCCCCTACATAACGCCCCTAGCCCTACACGTCCCCCTCCCCCTACATAACGCCCCTAGCCCTACACGTCCCCCCTACATAACGCCCCTAGCCCTACACGTCCCCCCTACATAACGCTCGTAGACCAAAACATCCCCCTCCCCTGCATAACGCCCCTAGCCCTAAACATCCCCCCCCTACATAACGCCCCTAGCCCTACACGTCCCCCCTACATAACGCTCGTAGCCCTAAACATCCCCCCCCTACATAACGCCCCTAGCCCTACACGTCCCCCTCCCCCTACATAACGCCCCTAGCCCTACACGTCCCCCCCTACATAACGCTCGTAGACCAAAACATCCCCCTCCCCTACATAACGCCCCTAGCCCTAAACATCCCCCCCCTACATACCGCCCCTAGCCCTACACGTCCCCCTCCCCCTACATAACGCCCCTAGCCCTACACGTCCACCCTACATAACGCCCCTAGCTCTATATGTTCCCTCCCCTACATAACGCTCCTAGCCCTACACATCCCCCCTCCCCCTACATAACGCCCCTAGCCCTACACGTCCACCCTACATAACGCCCCTAGCTCTATATGTTCCCTCCCCTACATAACGCTCCTAGTCCTACACATCCCCCTCCCCCAACATAACGCCCCTAGCCCTACACGTCCCCTCCCCTACATAACGCCCCTAGCCCTACACATCCCCCCGCCCCTACATAACACCCCTAGTCCTACACGTCCCCCCTACATAACGCCCCTAGTCCTACGCATCTCCCCCCTACATAACGCCCCTAGCCCTACACATCCCCTCTCCCCTACATAACGTCCCTAGCCCTGCACATCCCCCTCCCTCCTACATAACGCCCGTAGCCCTACACATCCCCCTCCTCCCTACATAACGCCCGTAGCCCTACACATCCCCTCCCCCCTACATAACGCCCGTAGCCCTACACATCCCCCTCCCTCCTACATAACGCCCCTAGCCCTACACATCCCCCTCCCAACTACATAACGCCCCTAGCCCTACACATCCCCTCCCCCCTACATAACGTCCCTAGCCCTACACATCCCCCTCCCCCCTACATAACGTCCCTAGCCCTACACATCCCCCTCCCCCTACATAACGCCCCTAGCCCTACACATCCCCCTCCTCCCTACATAACGCCCGTAGCCCTACACATCCCCCTCCCTCCTACATAACGCCCGTAGCCCTACACATCCCCCTCCCTCCTACATAATGCCCCTAGCCCTACACATCCCCTCCACCCTACATAACATCCATAGCCCTACACATCCCCTCCACCCTAGATAACGTCCCTAGCCCTACACATCCCCTCCCCCTACATAACGTCCCTAGTGTCAGGAATCGGCATCCTCCGCGCTCCCACACAGAGCACTCTCTCCCCTCAGGGAGTCCCTGGACACACAAAACAATCCTGCCTTACCAACCTCTCCGGCTCCCCGCTCCTGCCGTTGTCGCGGGATCACTCCCCCTTGCGATTCCTCTGCTCAGCGCCGAGCGCGCCCACGCCCTCCCGCACGCACACCTGCACCATCCACTGGCTCGGTCCACGTGCGTACACGCGTTACGGAGCGCGCTCATTCTGCACACTCTTCTTCCCGTCCCCCGGACCTCAGGCTCCGCCCCCGCACACTGCACGGGCATACTCAGGTTACCAACAAGACTCACCTGGCCTGTTATGCCTGCACCAATCTGCAGTGTCTCCCTGTAGCTCTTCCTGTCCCGCCTCCGTTCCTAATTGGACCTTCCTGCTTTATCTAGCTCCTCTCTGCTCTCAGTCTTTGCTCGACATAGTCTCTGTGTGATGGATTGAAGAAAATACCTATTTCTTCATCTGTAATGTGTACCTTGCTATGCCTATGTAACGGTATTTCTGGCCCGGCCTGACCCACCCAATCTCACATTGGCCCCTGTGGTCTAACCGGACCCCATTACAGTGTGAATATGCCTGATGGTGCACCTGCTGGCTACAGGACTCCTGAGTCTCCCGCATGATGGTGTGTGGGGAGAACCCGTCAGACAGGCAGCTGAGGTAGTGTGCTGAGTCTCACCTAGTTCCAGTGCAGCGCCTCCACCTCACCAGGACCCCTGCGTCCGCAAGGGGATGATCCTGGCGAGGAACTCCTCCGTGGTGCTCCTCTCTGTACACTCATTCCAGATAGATACACGAGAGGGTTTCTGGCTGAACTCATCTTTATTGACACGGCAGGGCAACTGCCCTCCACAAGGAGTATCTTCAGCCGCTCATCTCGCCAGTGCTCCCTTTAGTTAGGTATGTCACCTAAATCAGGGATTCACTATTCCCGCAGGAATCACTGTCCTGTGCCAGGTCCCTGGACACAGCCTCCCATGGAGTTACTATAACATAACTGACACTCTGATAGAACTTGAACTTCTTCCTCAGCTCTGACAAGAGCTGGAACTCCTTTCTCAGCAGAACAACTAACAACCAACTCAGGTAGAACTTTCCAGCAACTAACTTTTAGACACAGTGCTGTGCCTTATGTAAGCTTCTGAGGCTGACACATCTCTGACATCACTAACCATGGAGTCAGAGCATGTGACCAGTCCCAGCCATACACAGAGCACCCCACCAGGGTGTGAGGGGAAACCTCCATAATTACTGCTGGCATGCCCACACTTACCAGGCCTTACTGCCAACAGGAGAGATGACTGTAGGCATTTTACATGACCGCTACATTCTCCCCCTGGTGAATCCCATCGTCCTCGCTGGGACCTAAATTTGTATACCTCTTTCCAGGAAGCACTGTAACGGAAAACATAATTAACATCACACAAATTTCCTCATAATACAGTACATATGAATACAGTCATCCGCCAAGCCCGCCCCGACCAGCAGCCACGAACCCGCGTAATGTCTCAGTACCCCCTTAATAATAGTGATCTGGGTCAGGTTTCCTCACTTCCCGGTTACCCATATCCAGGACCGTAACATAATAATGCCTAGGTGATCCTCTCTCTGGCACATAGGTCACCCTATGTTTGTGAACATTTCTCCCTATGCTCCACACTCGCATCAGGGTGTCTATTCTTTCTTCCGCCTTTTTACCTACAATGTCGCTCCCCCTATTGGCTAAATACAGCTCTATAGTTTCTTGGAGCCACGTTTCCCTATTGTCCTCAATTTCATCCATCAGGGGCTCCGGAACATAGGGATACTCCAACCCATGGGATTTTTTATATTTGGCTATTATAGCCCTCTCCGCCCTACTGACCCTGGTCAGATCAGCATTACCTGCCCTCCCAGGTAACACCCATGATAGGGGCTCATCAGAATCTACTGGATCTGACAGTGTGTCGGGACCCATGGGCGCTATGTCTCTACGCTCCAGCTGGAACCACCTCTTCTGTAGTTCCCTGTCCCTCTGCTCGGGTGTAAACTCTCCCTCTTTCCACCAGAAGTCTACCACGTCCTCCCGCCGAATGAGGAACCGAGTACGGTCCATCCATGCGGAGTACCCCTCAAATAGTGGAGCCCACCACCGGGTCTCCTTAAAGGGATTAGGCCCTGGTTCCCGGTCGTCATCAAATGAAAATACCCCTGACGACCTTGTAGATCGCGAGTTGAACCACCTCGAGGACCCCGGAGCCTTTACTGCCGGTTGGGGTGCTGTATCCGCCACCCTCAATTCCCCTCCTCCCCGTGAATCACCTTCCGTAGCTCCACTGAGCTGCCTCTCCCCAGTCCGTTTTTCCTCCCCCCCCAAAGGTATGTCCACAAGTTCCAAGCTGGGCGGTGAACCCGGTGACCGTGTGATAGGGGTAGGGGCATTAGCTAGGGCATGGGGTTGGGTATAGGGGCATGGGACGGGACCCCACGGGGTTACGACCCGCTCCTGGCTGTCCGTAGACTGGTCCAAGGATGATGTCTCACCCTCCTCAGTCCTGAGATCGTCTCTCCGATTTCTGGGCAATACGAGCGGTCGGGGACCTTCCCCCAATCGCCGAAGCGTCGCTGCTTCCCCTTCCTGGGTTCCGCCGTCGCCACCGGAAGTGACGTCCTCCCCGGAACCGGAAGCGTCGCCATCTCGCGTTGGACCCCCATGCGGGATCTCTTCTTCCACGACGACATCCGGTTGCTCCGCCGTCGCCACCGGAAGTGATGCCGTTCCTCCACGTGCGCGTTGGGCCTGGCGCGGCCCTTCCAGCGCTTCGCCGTCTGTTGTGACCAGGTAAGAGATAGGGCTTTTTGGCTTACCCATCCGCAGGGGTGTAGGCGTCTCTCTCCCATCTCCGCCAGGTCCTGGGAGGGCGGGACTCCGTCGGTCGGATCGCCGATCTGCGGGGGACGTCCGGTCACTCACCCCACGGGGCGTCGTTCTCCCCGTCTGTCTTTTCCGCTCCGTTCTTGCTACCGCCAGCTCACGGAGATCCTCATCAGAGTAGTCCCCTCGCCCCGACCTAGGGGTCTCGGGGCGGGGTGAAAGTCTCTTTGCCCCTGTCGCGGGGTTTAATCCAGCCGCCTCAATGGCCAGTGACCCAGCCGACTTGACCGGCTCCAGTCCCCTGTCTCCGGGACTCGCGCGGTTGATCCACAGCGCGCCCGGGGACTCAGCAGAGCGCCGTGTCACATCCACCGGGGGGTCAGCAGGCTGTATTGGGACGAATGTGGGCATAGGCCACAGATACAAAGTCCCGCAATGAGGGCAACGTGCCATCGTATTCACTGTACCTCCGGGCAGCCCGCATTGTAGGCAGAGCCCGACTACCGTCTCTGTATTGGCCACCCTCACCACCAGCACCCCGCCGGGCACTGAGTAGGGCTGGGTGGAGACCATAGTGCCCACAGTGGAGGAGCAGGCCATTCTTGGTACAGGAGTCACTTCCTGTACAGGTCTCTCCTTCTCTGTGGTTCCTCGCAACTGACTGGTGGAAGTTGCTGGATCCGCCACTCCCTGCTTCGGCTCCTCCCTTCTCTGACAGAGTTGGAACCCGCCCCCAGGGGTTGCAATAATGGGCGGGTCCCACAGGGGAATATCATGCCCCTTAATTAAGGCCGCACCTCTCTCAGTCCTGGTGGGCGCGGTCTGCGTTTTCGCGCCAATTTCCTCCCCAGAGCTGGAGTCCTTTCCCGCGGCTAGTTCCCGCCTTCTCCTTGCAGCAGCTTTTTGCACAAGGTACCTTTGTTTGCAAATCACCTCCACGGCCGGAACTACTTCTTGTAGTGGCGCCGTCTGGATATCAGTCCCTGGGCCCAGTGGGTGCATTCCCACAGGCCATAGTTGAAAGTCACTCCCCCTGGTAGAAATCAGGGGAGGGTCCCATAGACTCAACGGTTGACTCAGCACAGGGGCTGAATTAGTCACTGTCCATCTCGGCGCAGCCATAGCTTTCGCGCCATGCCCCCCTTCAGGGCGGGGCTCTGCTGTTCGCGCCATTCCCGGCCAGCTCTGTGCAAGTCCTGCAGCCACCATTTTTTCTGCGCCTGGCCCATGCGGTTTCCCTAGCAAGCGGGAACCGCCATTTTGGTTGGTTTTTGCGCCCAAAAAGTCCATTCGTTCGCTCTCCTCACGGGGTTCTCCCCCAATTATTGCAATGTCCTCACACTCTTCAAAGGTGGCCCCTCGCTGTCCCATACAGGATAAAAACGGGGCAGCCATAGCCTTCGCTCCGCTCCAGAGCAGCCTCGTTAAGGACAATTCAGCGACAGTCTGCTCTTCAGTGGGTTGCACGCCACGGGTGCTCTCCCCATCAGCCTCTGTCCGCCATTTTACGTTCTCCGCGCCACGCGGCTCCTCCACTCTCTCATAACAGTTGTCGTACATGAGGCTCCACTCTGCGGGGGCAGCCACCACACCGGTACAATAAAGATTAGCTCAGATGCACCACCACATGTGTACCTTATCTAGGTGTGACTCAGTGTTGCACTACCTCAGGCTAGGCTCACTCTCTCAGTGTCTGCTGTGACTCCTTCCTCCCAGTCTGTGCTCCCTACGGTGAGTGTCTGGAATGGCTAGGTACTCTGGCTGGCTCTGCCATGCAGTACTTGGGGCGTCTACCTGTCTTGGTCAGCCTAGCGCAGACCCTCTCCAGGACTCCTGACCAAGTTAACAGGCTGTCCCTTCTGGCATCCTACCAACTAGCACTGCCTCAAGGTGACTCGGTCAGCTATAGCCCGCTCCAAACCCCTCACTCCCTTCAGGCCCCTAGGTTGTCCCTGCGAACTGACAATATCCCGTCAGCCCCCTGACCACCCCTAGGTCCGTCCCTACGCAGCACAAAGTGGCAGCAGACACTCTCCCTGTTTCCAAGTGACCTAGCTAAAGCCTGTCCTGTTGACGGATCTGATCTCAGCAGCTCGCCTCCAAATGTAACGGTATTTCTGGCCCGGCCTGACCCACCCAATCTCACATTGGCCCCTGTGGTCTAACCGGACCCCATTACAGTGTGAATATGCCTGATGGTGCACCTGCTGGCTACAGGACTCCTGAGTCTCCCGCATGATGGTGTGTGGGGAGAACCCGTCAGACAGGCAGCTGAGGTAGTGTGCTGAGTCTCACCTAGTTCCAGTGCAGCGCCTCCACCTCACCAGGGTCCCTGCGTCCGCAAGGGGATGATCCTGGCGAGGAACTCCTCCGTGGTGCTCCTCTCTGTACACTCATTCCAGATAGATACACGAGAGGGTTTCTGGCTGAACTCATCTTTATTGACACGGCAGGGCAACTGCCCTCCACAAGGAGTATCTTCAGCCGCTCATCTCGCCAGTGCTCCCTTTAGTTAGGTATGTCACCTAGATCAGGGATTCACTATTCCCGCAGGAATCACTGTCCTGTGCCAGGTCCCTGGACACAGCCTCCCATGGAGTTACTATAACATAACTGACACTCTGATAGAACTTGAACTCCTTCCTCAGCTCTGACAAGAGCTGGAACTCCTTTCTCAGCAGAACAACTAACAACCAACTCAGGTAGAACTTTCCAGCAACTAACTTTTAGACACAGTGCTGTGCCTTATGTAAGCTTCTGAGGCTGACACATCTCTGACATCACTAACCATGGAGTCAGAGCATGTGACCAGTCCCAGCCATACACAGAGCACCCCACCAGGGTGTGAGGGGAAACCTCCATAATTACTGCTGGCATGCCCACACTTACCAGGCCTTACTGCCAACAGGAGAGATGACTGTAGGCATTTTACATGACCGCTACACCTATGTAGCTTACTCAAAATGGCTACCACAGCTCCCCCTCCCATCAAGATGGTACCCAACCCAGGAATTCCACCCAAATGCTGATGTGTCCACTAAAACTACAATAACAAGACCATACAAGGAAATGACCTAACAAGAACCAATGAGACACTGACATGTGCATTTGCACACAACCTTTAGACCTTAGACAGCTCCTTCTGCATACAATCTCTCCCCTGAGCCTCTATATAGAAACGCAGGCTGTAGCAATAAAGCAAACATTATCATTCTGAACTTTGTGTCAGTGTGATTTTTCTCAGTGCATGCACTACCTATATGGGAAAACAATTTGGACGGGGACAGATACTCTGCAGACGTTTGGTCTGATCCAATTCATCTGTATGGAAGTACTTCTGGATTCTCTCAGTGTTTTCACAGGATCTGACGCGGCTTGTACGACTACCCCCTCTGGCTCTCGATCTCGGCACTCCTTGGACAATGCTCACTCTGGTAACCCCTTGAACACGGCTTGGACTACGACCTATCTGCGCTCTCCACTCCCTGACCTCGGCAAGGCATTCTTCACTCTATCTCTACAACCGGTACCGGCAAGTATTGTCTACCTTACTACATCTGGCCTGGCAACACTTTATACCACACTCCGGACACGCTCCCTTTGCTGCGGGTGCGTGTATTACCACTTCCCCCTTCAGCTCAGGGGACGGGTCTGGTCTGCGGGCAGCACCGGCGTAACACCTAGCCCTACACATCCCCCTCCCACCTACATAACGTTCCTAGCCCTACACATCCCCCTCCCCTACATAAAGCCCGTAGCCCTACACATCCCCGTCCCCCTACATAACACCCCTAGCCCTACACATCCCCTTCCCCCTACATAACGCCCGTAGCCCTACACACACATTCCCCTCCCCCTACATAACACCCCTAGCCCTACACACACCCCCTACATAACGTCCCTAGCCCTACACAACGCCCCTAGCCCTACACACACCCTTCCCCCTACATAACGTAAAATAAAGCAAATGCGCGCAGTCTCAATAGATCCCCTTGATTCAAAGTATGTGCTCTCCCTCTGCAGCTCTCACTCTCCCTCTGCAGCTCTCACTCTCCCTCTGCAGCTCTCACTCTCCCTCTGCAGCTCTCACTCTCTCTCTGCAGCTCTCACTCTCCCTCTGCAGCTCTCACTCTCCCTCTGCAGCTCTCACTCTCCCTCTGCTGCTCTCACTCTCCCTCTGCAGCTCTCACTCTCTCTCTGCAGCTCTCACTCTCCCTCTGCAGCTCTCACTCTCCCTCTGCAGCTCTCACTCTTCCTCTGCAGCTCTCACTCTCCCTCTGCATCTCTCATTCTCCCTCTGCAGCTCTCACTCTCCCTCTGCAGCTCTCACTCTCCCTCTGCAGCTCTCACTCTCCCTCTGCAGCTTTCACTCTCCCGTGATCAGCTCTCACTCTCCCTCTGCAGCTCTCACTCTCCCTCTGCAGCTCTCACTCTCCCTCTGCAGCTCTCACTCTCCCTCTGCAGCTTTCACTCTCCCGTGATCAGCTCTCACTCTCCCTCTGCAGCTCTCATTCTCCCTCTGCAGCTCTCACTCTCCCTCTGCAGCTCTCACTCTCCCTCTGCAGCTCTCACTCTCCCTCTGCAGCTTTCACTCTCCCGTGATCAGCGGGGTGGATAGGAAACATGCAAACAAAAAGAAAACGCAAAAAGGAAAAACACAGTTAGTAAAAATAATTGTCTTTATACCAATGAAAATAAAACTATATAATAAGAAAGTACATAAAAAGGATTCACATGAAGCCACAATTCCACAATGACACAATGACACAATGACAAGGCACTAATGAGGATCCCTGCAACAAAAGCCCATAGATCTAGTGATGGAAAAAGTCCTGGGAAATCGCTAGATGTTATTAGCTTACATGTGGCTGAAACAAGGACCGGCTTTCATGCAAAGTCAGGGGAAAACCACCGCAATCGACCGAGCACCCGTCGTCACGTCCGCTCCTCGATGCGTGATGACGTCACCTCTACGCGTTTCGCGTCATATGGCGCTTCTTCAGGAGGTATGTCTAGCCACTCCCATAGCTGATCTTATATTGCAAAAACGGATAATTCCACTGCCAATGGAAGCTAGTACAGGCAGTCCTCGGTTATCCGACACAATGCGTTACTCAAAATGGCGTTGGATAGCGAAACATTGTAAAGCGAAACACGTTTTCCCATAGGAACACTGTATTAAATGAAAGGTTCTGTTCCTGAAGGCATTTTTAATGCTAAAATACACAAAATATTTTACGGAGACAATAAGATATGCAGCACACACATAAATTATATAGTGCATATACTGTAATATATATATAATATAACATAATATATAATATAATATAAAAATGTAATATATATGTAACAGGTATTCCCCCACCCAATCGCAGATAGAGTGTGAGTGCGGAGAACCTAATGTTACTAGGTGTGGTGCTTTACCTGTTAGGCTCACAGGAGGGCTGAGCTTCCACCACGGGGAACCTGGGGCACGTATAATATGAGTAACCTCGTACTCGGTGCAGCGCCTCCACCTGCGATGGCTCCCACCAGAGGGGGAGTGGTTCCTCGCAGGACAATATATATTAATACACACACAGCATGTATAACAACCAATGACTTTACTAGTGCAACCGTACTCATGCATAGAATCAACAGGTGTCCTTCCCTAGAGGAGACACTAACTACTGCGTCTCGCAGGATGCTACCCCCTTCACCAGGTGATCCCACCCCGTGTCCAGTAAGCCCACACAATATGTCCCCCACCCTTCAAGTGAGATAGATATGTGTGACTGCGCAGCCACTGGTCCCGTGTGAATCTAATATAGTATCGTTGGTGCACTTGGTGAGGGTTACCTGCCGAGCACTCCAGTGCCCGGGCCTGCCAAGGAGCTTCGCAAAGGATCTGATGGCGGATGAACACAGGAACTACCGTCCGGGGCGATCCCACCCGGATGGCTGCTGCGAATAGCGAAGGTCTGAGCCCAGACCTCGGGATGGACGCGCAGCGTCCGCTGTGTCCCTAACTGGCTCTGAATAGTAAGGGGCAGGGTCCCTAACCTGGGGCCGGTCCCTAACACAACTCACACTACTGGTGGCTCAGGGCTGTCTGGGGCCTCGGGGGCTGCTGGCCTAGTGCAGGGAGTCACTGACTCCTGCACCCTACCTCCTTCCCCTAGCTGCTCCTGGCGCTGACTGACTCTCTCTTCAAAACCCCATCTCTCTTCAAAATGTATCCATATCCCTGACGGGGCAATCCTCCAGCCCTATTGGCCGTGCTGAGGCACCTGGTGCCTTCCACCCTTAGCCTCCTGGGAATTGTAGTCCCGTGGAGGCTATTCCTATATTGGGGCCGCGTGCGCGATTCTCCTGCGTGGGGGTGCTCGGACCGCTCCCTGCTCCGGCCCCCACCTTTGGAAACAGCCGGCGGGTCCGTCGCTGGCTCCGGCGGCACCCGCGACCGCGCAGATCCAAAGAAGGGGGGTCTCTGGGAGCCGGAGGGCACCGGGGCTACACTTTATATAGTATAATATATATATTACTAGCTGAGAGACCCGGCGTTGCCCGGGATGTGAAGTGTGAATAAGTGTGTGTAAATGTTGTATTGTAAAATTGTAATGTCATGTGAATGTGATGTAATATTTGTGAAAAGTGTATTTGTAAAACAACAACAGTAGAAAGCACATGTATATGAGGGCAATTTTGGGATCACAGAGCGCTGTTGCCTGGGGGGGGGGGGTGTTGTAGGTGGGGGGGGTTAATGTTGGGATCACAGAGCGCTGTTGCCTCGGGGGGGGGGTTGGGGGGGGTTAATGTTGGGATCACACAGCGCTGTTGCCTGGGGGGGGGGTTAATGTTGGGATGACACAGCGCTGTTGCCTCGGGAGGGGGGTTTAATACCCCCCTCCCCACATGCCCCCCCCTCCGCACATGCCCCCCCCTCCACACATGCCCCCCCCTCCCCGGTGCTCCAAGTCACCCCCCTCCCCGGCGGGGGAACAGGCAGTGGCCAGGCAGGCTGCCTCGCGGCGCCGAGTGGCCAAGATGGCGGCGGGCTGGGGGGGTTAATACCCCCCTCCCCACATGCCCCCCCCCTCCGCACATGCCCCCCCCCTCCGCACATGCCCCCCCCTCCGCACATGCCCCCCCCCCCTCCGCACATGCCCCCCCCTCCCCGGCGCTCCAAGTCACCCCCCTCCCCGGCGGGGGAACAGGCAGGCTGCCTCGCGGCGCCGAGTGGCCAAGATGGCGACGGGCTGAAGGACCCCCTTCCTCCCTCGCGGCGCCAAGTGGCTAAGATGGCGGCGGCTGGAAGTAGAGGTAGGGGGGAAGGTGTCAGTGGCGCGGAGTTGCGCTGTCCCCGGGGGGGGGACGGGGGGTGAGGGAAGGGGGGGGGGGGACACGGGGGGGGCACGGGGGGGGACGGGGGGGGAGACGGATGATGTGTCCCCCTTCTGGCCGATCACGGTGGCTGCCTCCCTGCACCTCACAGACCTCAGCTGCGGCCACGTGCGGTGTGCGTTGGTGAGGTGAGTATCACACAGCGCTGTTGCCGGAGGGGAGAAAGGGGGGTGTGTGGGGGGCTTTGGGGGTGTGGGGATGGGGTGGGGGGTTTTTGGGGGTGTGGGGGGGGTTTGGGGTTGTGGGGGCTGGGTGGGGGGGTGTGGGGGGGGGATCAGACAGCGCTGCTGCCTCGGGGGGGGGGTGCGGTGTCCGTTGGAGAGGTGAGGATGAGACAGTGCGGTGAGGTGAGTATCACACAGCGCTGTTGCCGGGGGGAGAGAGGGGGTGTGTGGGGGGCTTTGGGGGTGTGGGGGGGGTGTGTGGGGGGTTTTGGGGGTGGTTTGGGGGTTTGGGGGCTGGGTGTGGGGGTGTGGGGGGGGGGTCAGACAGCGCTGCTGCCTCGGGGGGGGGGGTGCGGTGTCCGTTGGAGAGGTGAGGATGAGACAGTGCGGTGAGGTGAGTATCACACAGCGCTGTTGCCGGGGGGGAGAGAGGGGGTGTGTGGGGGGCTTTGGGGGTGTGGGGGGGGGGGGGGGGGTTTTGGGGGTGGTTTGGGGGTTTGGGGGCTGGGTGTGGGGGTGTGGGGGGGGGGATCAGACAGCGCTGCTGCCTCGGGGGGGGGGGTGCGGTGTCCGTTGGAGAGGTGAGGATGAGACAGTGCGGTGAGGTGAAGGGGAGGTGTGTTGGCAGTGTAGGCCGTAAGAGGCGGTGTGAGCGTGCGGTGTGTGTGGTGTTGTGTGAGGGTGCGGTGTGTGTGGTGTTGTGTGAGCGTGCGGTGTGTGTGGTGTTGTGTGAGCGTGCGGTGTGTGTGGTGTTGTGTGAGCGTGCGGTGTGTGTGGTGTTGTGTGAGGGTGTGGAATGTTGCAGTGCTGAAAGCAATAAAACTGGTACCTGATTGTGCAGTTCTGTCGAGGTAGCAGGAGGTCAGGGTTTCCTGGGGTGAGAGCAGTGAGGGTTAGGTGCAAATCTCTCAGAGCAGTGAGGGTTAGGTGCAAATCTCTCAGAGCAGTGAGGGTTAGGTGCAAATCTCTCAGAGCAGTGAGGGTTAGGTGCAAATCTCTCAGAGCAGTGAGGGTTAGGTGGAAATCTCTCAGAGCAGTGAGGGTTAGGTGCAAATCTCTCAGAGCAGTGAGGGTTAGGTGCAAATCTCTCAGAGCAGTGAGGGTTAGGTGGAAATCTCTCAGAGCAGTGAGGGTTAGGTGCAAATCTCTCAGAGCAGTGAGGGTTAGGTGCAAATCTCTCAGAGCAGTGAGGGTTAGGTGCAAATCTCTCAGAGCAGTGAGGGTTAGGTGCAAATCTCTCAGAGCAGTGAGGGTTAGGTGCAAATCTCTCAGAGCAGTGATGGTTAGGTTCCCAAAGCTCAGTGAGTGGTGGGAGAGTGTGTCAGTGGTGTAGGTCAGTGAGGGGTGGGACAGTGTGGCAGTGGTGTTGGCCGCAGACCAATGAGAGTTGTGCGGGGGCGGACCGCAGACCAATGAGAGGTGTGCGGGGGCGGGCGTGGCCTGAGGCGGAGTGACAGGCCAAAGGTGCAATCAGATTATCCGTAGGGACACAGGAAGATGCAGACAGGCATACAGTGCTTTCACTAATATATAATAAGAAAGATATACACATAAACAACTTTGCAAAGCGTCGTAAGAGCGTTGGATAAGCCGTTTTGGCGTTGTAAAAATGAACACAGGTATGCATTGCATAGCGTTGGATAAGCCATTCGTTGTAAAACGAAGCGTTGTAAAACGAGGACTGCCGGTATAGGTGTATTACAGCCTTCCAATCAATGTACAACCAAAACTTTATACAAAATCGGACATTGCACATGTAACGGGTATTCCCTGCTAGTCGGACCCCCCCAATCTGATATTGGCCCGTGTGGTCTAACCAGTCCCCGTTACATGGTCGTGTCTGGTGGTGCACCTGTTGGCAACAGGACTCCTGAGTCTCCCGCATGATGGTGTTTTGGGGATTGTCAACCCAGACAGGCAGCTGAGGTAGTGTGTGAGAGTCCTACCTATATCCAGTGCAGCGCCTCCACCTCATCAGGATCTGTCCATCCGCAGGGAGAGGGTCCTGAGGAAGAACTCCTTCTTGGTGGTGATTGCCCCGGGAGAGTAATTTCAGACTCACACCGTGGGGTTCTCGTTGAACAAGCCATCTTTATTGTAGAGGTGATATGGGCCAGCTGCCCCTCACAGTCAGCCGCTCAGCCGCACATCTCTCCGTGCTCCCCTTTAAAAGGTACGCCCTCCCAATGGAGTGGGATCCCCTCTCCCTCGCAGGGAGATCACCCCTGTGCCAGGTCCCTGGACACAGATGGCCGTATCTGGCTGGATATAGAACAGTGCCACTAGTTACTGCACTAGTGGGCACCTCGTTTCCACCTCTACCGTCATTACACTCTCCTCAGAACTCGCTGATCCGCACTTCCCCTTGCAGCCACAACCTAACTTGTGCGGTGCCTTATATACCTCAGGAGGCAGGCACATCTCTGAGGTCACTAACGGTGGACTCAGAGCATGCAGCCACTCCCATCCATACACAGGGCACCTCACCAGGGTGTGAGGGCAAACCTCCATGATTACTGCTGGTAACCCTGTAGCTTACAAAACACAGAACATAACACACCGCTCACTCTTAAATTTGAACAATCTAAATATATCATTTACTAGTGTCTGTTTAATGACACAAGTGAGTGCTACCAATGTACAATAGTTAATGATTATGATTATAACAGATTGAATGAACCCGTGATGGAGTCACAAGATCATTCAGAATGAGTACATTTTTGGTGCACATCACAATAACAAGTGATAATAAAATATTGTTAAAACTGACACGTAGTGCTGTTTTTGCTGTTTTTGCTGTTTTTGTTGTTGCCAACCAACTTGTATGCAAACAATAGTAGATGTGACTTTGCAACACTGTGAGGTATAAATGCTACAATATGTCAGTAACAATTGTGTCCTCCTGCTAGATATAATCAAGTTAACTTATACATCTCACAGATGGTAATGTTGAAGTCACTCATACACTCACATTACTAGCACAGTACCTCAGCATATAGTGATAGATGGTCACTATGTCACAATAGAATAATATTCAAGCAAACCGTGTAGTTCAAGGTCACAGGAGAAACAACATAAGTACAATATTAATCAGAGAAGTGAGGATGCACAGTGATTGATGGGAGTCCCTGAGCAACTAAACTGCCATATGAACGCTGTTTGCTATCAAACAGCACAGCTCCAACATCGCTGTCAACTTGTACTGGGAGTCCCTGTATCTAGTGAGATGCTGTATACATAGATTGATTCGAAAATGGCAAACCTAACCCTCCCTGAAATAACACAGTTCTCTGCGAATTACTTAGCTTAGTAACAGCTTCAGCTCTGCTTCCTTGGCGGTACACAGCACTGCTCAGACCTCATGCACTCGACCGGCTGTGGCGGAGTCAGCTGCACTACGTGTCATGACGTCACCACGTCACAATGCCCATGCCCTACGCGTTTCTCTCCAGGTGGAGCTTCGTCAGGGGAAGGTGGATCCAACTGGTTAGGTTTGTGACCTTGAACTACACGGTTTGCTTGAATATTATTCTATTGTGACATAGTGAACATCTATCACTATATGCTGAGGTACTGTGCTAGTAATGTGAGTGTATGAGTGACTTCAACATTACCATCTGTGAGATGTATAAGTTAACTTGATTATATCTAGCAGGAGGACACAATTGTTATTGACATATTGTAGCATTTATACCTCACAGTGTTGCAAAGTCACATCTACTATTGTTTGCATACAAGTTGGTTGGCAACAGCAAAAACAGCAAAAACAGCAAAAACAGCACTACGTGTCAGTTTTAACAATATTTTATTATCACTTTGTATTATTTTTTCACCTTGGTTTTTCACTATATGTATTTCACGAGAAATGAAAAATTGTTATTGTGATGTGCACCAAAAATGTACCCTTTCTGAATGATCTTGTGACTTCATTACGGATCATTCAATCTGTTATAATTATTCCTGTAACTTACCAGGTTTTGCTGCCAGCAGGAGAGACATCTGCAGACCATTATTATGCATGGCTACATACTCCCCCTGGTGAATCCCCACCGTCCCGGCTGGGACCTAAATTTGGTGTACCTTTCTCCAGGAAGCACTGAAAAGGAACACATAATTAAACAATAACATACTTCCCTCCCATAATTAGGAACAGTATGGCGCACACTGACCAGCAGGGGCGCTCAAGATTACACCCAGACCTTACTATGCTGCCTACCTAATAATAGTGGCGAGGATCTTTCTTCTTCACCTCTCTGCCTGCCATGTCTGTCACGGTAACACTATACTCCCGGGGCAAGCCATGCTCGGGTCTATACACAGCCTTGTGCATATATATGCTGCGCCCAATGCTCCATACGCGCATTAGCTGGGAGATCTTATCTTCTGCTTGGCGGCCCTTAATTGCACCTCCCTTATTAACCACATAGTGCTCTATATCCTCCCGGAGCCACCTATCCCTGTGGTCCTCTATCTCCTGCATGAGGGGTTCGGGGACATAGGGGTATTCCAACCCATGGGAGCGTTTGTATTTGGCTACAATGGCCCTTTCTGCTCGGCAGGCCCTTATTAACTTAGTATTGCCCGCTCTCCCCGGCAACACCCAGGACAGGGGTTCATCCGGATCCGCTGGATCATCTAACCCACTCAGACCCATTGGTTCTATTAACCCTCGTCTAATCTTATACCACCGCTCCTGTATTTCCTGCAGGTGCTCCTCCTCGGTAAACTCTCCCTTGGCCCACCAATGATCCACCACCCCATCCCGCTCTAGGATGAACCGGGTCCTATCGATCCAAGCCACGTATCCCTCAAATAAGGGGGTCCACCATCGGGTTTCCCTAATCTCCTCTAGGGATACCTCCTCTAACTCCTCCTCTTCTGGCACACCCCCAGAAGATATGCCAGACGTACCCTCAGACGGAACCTGATATCCCGGATCCCTTTTTCTGGTTCCCAACGGTAACGCTAACAGTACTGGGACAATCGCTGGAGACCGACACCTGTCGCGTAATCCTCCCTCCACCCACCGATCCATCATCGGATGTCCCATAGTCCAGGCTCCCAGTCCGTTCATCTGCAGTGACCCGGGAATCCCCTGACACCCCTAAGTTTGAGGATGACCCAAAAGTGAAGGTGACTGGGGCTGGGACGTTAACTAGGGCCTGGGGTCTAGCTAGGGCTTGGGGTTGGGGATAGGGCTGGACCGTCGGTATCCGCGGGGCTAGGACCCGCTCTTCTCTGCTACCTGCTCTCATGACTCTTCGATCTCCGCGTCGATCGCCCGCTCCTCTTTAACTTAGGCGACCGACCTCCACTGCTCGAGCGAAGGGGCGCGATCATCTCCCACTCTGCTCCGCTCTGGCCACCGGAAGTGATGTCCTGACACGCACGTGTCTCGCCGCCATCTTGGGTTGGGTCCCCAAGCGAGACCTCTTCCTCCACCACGACATCCGGCAACGCCATCTTCTGTCGTGGCACCGCCTGGGCCTGGCCCCGTCCTTCCTCCGCCGTCACCACCTTCGGAGCCTGGTACAAGCAGGGACTCTGCTTACCGCTCCGTAGTGTTGGGGTGGATCTGCCGCCATCGGATCCGCTGGTCGCTACGGCCGTGGGACTTTGCCGCGGTATGGGCGACACTCGACGCCTTTCCTCGCCGACACAGGTGAGTGGCACCCGCCTGATAGTACCGCTGCTGTGGCTCACCGGTGGTCTGGTCGTTACTGCAGTAAGGCTGACGGACTCCTCGTCCGAGGACTCCAATTTTGCATTAGGCCGGGGCATACCACTCGGTGATCTGCGGTGAGCCCCTCTTTTATCACCGCATCGGTGACCGTTCTTCTCATCTGGCTCAGCCTTGATGACCAGAGCTGGTCCCTGTTCTCCGGGATCCGTAGTCTCCCTCCAGAGCGCACCGGGAAGTTCCGCTGTTAGCATAGCGGCATCTTCGGCAGTCTCTACCGCCTGAACCGGCACGAATGTTGGCATGGGCCACAGGTATTGTAGGCCACATTGAGCGCATTGTGCGGTAGAGCTCACGGCTCCGCCCGGCAGTCGACACTGCAGGCATAAGCATGCCACCGTCTCTATACACTCTACTCGGAGGATCAGGAAGCCTCCTGGAGCCGAGTAGGGATGAGTGGTTATCAGGGGCCCTTCTTCTTGCTTGCAGGCCATAGTCACTAATGGAGGTACTCGCACTAGTGGTCTGTACTGCTTGCTGGTTCCTCGCAACTGAAGGGCATGGGCTGGGTTGCAAACCCCTCCTCCAGCTCTCTCCATTCGCATCCGCCAAGACAGGAAACCACTCCCCCTGGTTGAAACTTGGGGGAGGCCCCGTAGACTTGTAGGCTGACCCAGCACAGGGGCGGAATTAGTAACAGTCCGTGTGGGCGCGGCTCTAGCTTTCGCGCCATACTCCCCATCAGGGTGGGGTCTCTCCGTTGGCGCCACTCCTGGCCAACTCTCTGCAAGTTGAGCATTTGCAACATTCCCTGCAACTGGCCCACGCGGTTTCCCAGGGACGCGGGACCCGCCATCTTGGATTGCACTGTCAGGTAGCTTTTGACTGTTTGTACGTTGAATGACAAGCAAGTCCATTACGTTCCTCCAATCTCACAATAATGTCCTCTTCGCTATCGTCAGGGTCACTACCCCAAGGTCCTAAGCAGGACATACACGGCACAACCACTGTTTTCACGCCATTCCACAGCAGGCTCACAAAAGTCTCTTCTGTAGCTTGCTCTTCCTCCTCACACCTGACATATTCGCTCTCTCCTTCGGCCTCCATCCGCCATATTGGACCTTCCGCACCGCGCGGATCCTCCATTCTTGCGGTCGCCATTCGGCCACTATATATTGGGTTATTGTACATGGAGCTCCACTATGCGGGGCAGCTGCCACACTGACACAATAAAAATGCCTTGTGCACCACCTTGTGTACCTGATGTAGATCTGACTCGTGTTGCACTACCCCAGGCTAGGCTCACTCTCTCTGTGTCTGCTGTATCTCCTTCCTCCCAGTCTGTGCTCCCGGCGGTGAGTGGTCTGGAATGGACTAGAGTACTCTGGGGCTTCCATGCAGTACTTTGGGGTCTTCCTGCTGTTGGTCAGTCTATCGCAGACCCTCTCCAGGATTCCTGCCCTAAGTTACCAGTTTATCCCTTTAGGCGTCCCCCACTAGCACTACCTCAAGGGACTCGAACAGCTATAGCCCGGCTCCAGACCCAACTAACTCCTTGCAGAATCCCAGGGCGTCCGTGCGGTCCGCGTCTCGTGCAGCTCCCCTGACTACCCCTGGGTCCCTTCCACGCAGCACAGAGTGGCAGCACCAGCAGTTCCTGGTGAGCCTAGAAAAAGCCTGTCCTGTTGACAGGTCTCTCAGCAGAGCCTCCAAATGTAACGGGTATTCCCTTCTAGTCTGACCCCCCCAATCTGATATTGGCCCGTGTGGTCTAACCAGCCCCCGTTACATGGTCGTGTCTGGTGGTGCACCTGTTGGCAACAGGACTTCTGTGTCTCCCGCATGATGGTCTTTTGGGGATTGTCAACCCAGACAGGCAGCTGAGGTAGTGTGTGAGAGTCCTACCTATATCCAGTGCAGCGCCTCCACCTCATCAGGATCTATGCATCCGCAGGGAGAGGGTCCTGAGGAAGAACTCCTTCTTGGTGGTGATTGCCCCGGGAGAGTAATTTCAGACTCACACCGTGGGGTTCTCGTTGAACAAGCCATCTTTATTGTAGAGGTGATATGGGCCAGCTGCTCCTCACTGTCAGCCGCTCAGCCGCACATCTCTCCGTGCTCCCCTTTAAAAAGGTACGCCCTCCCAATGGAGTGGGATCCCCTCTCCCTCGCAGGGAGATCACCCCTGTGCCAGGTCCCTGGACACAGATGGCCGTATCTGGCTGGATATAGAACAGTGCCACTAGTTACTGCACTAGTGGGCACCTCGGTTCCACCTCTACCGTCATTACACTCTCCTCAGAACTCGCTGATCCGCACTTTCCCTTGCAGCCACAACCTAACTTTTGCAGTGCGGTGCCTTATATACCTCAGGAAGCAGGCACATCTCTGAGGTCACTAACTGGGGACTCAGAGCATGCAGCCACTCCCATCCATACACAGGGCACCTCACCAGGGTGTGAGGGCAAACCTCCATGATTACTGCTGGCACTCCTGTAACTTACCAGGTTTTGCTGCCAGCAGGAGAGACCTCTGCAGGACATTATTATGCATGGCTACACACATTAACAAACATTGCACAAAAAACTTTATACAAAGGTAATAGTAAGGGGAATAATAGTATAAACTTGAATATATATATATGTGTATAGGCACTCAGATGAGGGGAGCTAACCTCTTACTTAAGAAAAGGGGTCAGTTCTACCAACTCGTTCAGCCGACCTGGTTCTTTACTCCCCAGAGTAAAGATCCAAAATTGCTCTCCCTCCTACATAATGCCCGTAGCCCTACACATCCCCCTCCCTCCTACATAACGCCCCTAGCCCTACACATCCCCCTCCCTCCTACATAACGCCCGTAGCCCTACACATCCCCCTCCCTCCTACATAATGCCCGTAGCCCTACACATCCCCCTCCCTCCTACATAACGCCCCTAGCCCTACACATCCCCCTCCCTCCTACATAACGCCCGTAGCCCTACACATCCCCCTCCCTCCTACATAACGCCCCTAGCCCTACACATCCCCCTCCCTCCTACATAACGCCCCTAGCCCTACACATCCCCCTCCCTCCTACATAACGCCCGTAGCCCTACAAATCCCCCTCCCTCCTACATAACGCCCGTAGCCCTACACATCCCCCTCCCTCCTACATAACGCCCGTAGCCCTACACATCCCCCTCCCCTCTACATAACGCCCGTAGCCCTACACATCCCCCTCCCTCCTACATAACGCCCCTAGCCCTACACATCCCCCTCCCTCCTACATAATGCCCGTAGCCCTACACATCCCCCTCCCTCCTACATAACGCCCCTAGCCCTACACATCCCCCTCCCTCCTACATAATGCCCGTAGCCCTACACATCCCCCTCCCTCCTACATAACGCCCCTAGCCCTACACATCCCCCTCCCTCCTACATAACGCCCGTAGCCCTACACATCCCCCTCCTTCCTACATAATGCCCCTAGCCCTACACATCCCCCTCCCTCCTACATAACGCCCGTAGCCCTACACATCCCCCTCCCTCCTACATAATGCCCGTAGCCCTACACATCCCCCTCCCTCCTACATAATGCCCGTAGCCCTACACATCCCCCTCCCTCCTACATAACGCCCGTAGCCCTACACATCCCCCTCCCTCCTACATAACGCCCCTAGCCCTACACATCCCCCTCCCTCCTACATAACGCCCCTAGCCCTACACATCCCCCTCCCTCCTACATAATGCCCGTAGCCCTACACATCCCCCTCCCTCCTACATAATGCCCGTAGCCCTACACGTCCCCCTCCCTCCTACATAACGCCCGTAGCCCTACACATCCCCCTCCCTCCTACATAACGCCCCTAGCCCTACACATCCCCCTCCCTCCTACATAACGCCCCTAGCCCTACACATCCCCCTCCCTCCTACATAATGCCCGTAGCCCTACACATCCCCCTCCCTCCTACATAATGCCCGTAGCCCTACACGTCCCCCTCCCTCCTACATAACGCCCGTAGCCCTACACATCCCCCTCCCTCCTACATAACGCCCCTAGCCCTACACATCCCCCTCCCTCCTACATAACGCCCGTAGCCCTACACATCCCCCTCCCTCCTACATAATGCCCGTAGCCCTACACATCCCCCTCCCTCCTACATAACGCCTGTAGCCCTACACATCCCCCTCCCTCCTACATAATGCCCCTAGCCCTACACATCCCCCTCCCTCCTACATAATGCCCGTAGCCCTACACATCCCCCTCCCTCCTACATAATGCCCGTAGCCCTACACATCCCCCTCCCTCCTACATAATGCCCGTAGCCCTACACATCCCCCTCCCTCCTACATAACGCCCGTAGCCCTACACATCCCCCTCCCTCCTACATAACGCCCGTAGCCCTACACATCCCCCTCCCTCCTACATAATGCCCGTAGCCCTACACATCCCCCTCCCTCCTACATAATGCCCGTAGCCCTACACATCCCCCCCCCTCCTACATAACGCCCGTAGCCCTACACATCCCCCTCCCTCCTACATAATGCCCGTAGCCCTACACATCCCCCTCCCTCCTACATAATGCCCGTAGCCCTACACATCCCCCTCCTCTCTACATAATGCCCCTAGCCCTACACATCCCCCTCCCTCCTACATAACGCCCGTAGCCCTACACATCCCCCTCCCTCCTACATAACGCCCGTAGCCCTACACATCCCCCTCCCTCCTACATAATGCCCGTAGCCCTACACATCCCCCTCCCTCCTACATAACGCCCGTAGCCCTACACATCCCCCTCCCTCCTACATAATGCCCGTAGCCCTACACATCCCCCTCCCTCCTACATAATGCCCCTAGCCCTACACATCCCCCTCCCTCCTACATAATGCCCGTAGCCCTACACATCCCCCCCCCTCCTACATAACGCCCGTAGCCCTACACATCCCCCTCCCTCCTACATAACGCCCGTAGCCCTACACATCCCCCTCCCTCCTACATAACGCCCGTAGCCCTACACATCCCCCTCCCTCCTACATAACGCCCGTAGCCCTACACATCCCCTCCCTCCTACATAACGCCCCTAGCCCTACACATCCCCCTCCCTCCTACATAACGCCCATAGCCCTACACATCCCCCTCCCTCCTACATAACGCCCGTAGCCCTACACATCCCCCTCCCTCATACATAACGCCCCTAGCCCTACACATCCCCCTCCCTCCTACATAATGCCCGTAGCCCTACACATCCCCCTCCCTCCTACATAATGCCCGTAGCCCTACACATCCCCCTCCCTCCTACATAACGCCCGTAGCCCTACACATCCCCCTCCCTCCTACATAACGCCCGTAGCCCTACACATCCCCCTCCCTCCTACATAACGCCCGTAGCCCTACACATCCCCCTCCCTCCTACATAACGCCCGTAGCCCTACACATCCCCCTCCCTCCTACATAACGCCCGTAGCCCTACACATCCCCCTCCCTCCTACATAACGCCCGTAGCCCTACACATCCCCCTCCCTCCTACATAACGCCCGTAGCCCTACACATCCCCCTCCCTCCTACATAATGCCCCTAGCCCTACACATCCCCCTCCCTCCTACATAACGCCCGTAGCCCTACACATCCCCCTCCCTCCTACATAACGCCCGTAGCCCTACACATCCCCCTCCCTCCTACATAACGCCCGTAGCCCTACACATCCCCCTCCCTCCTACATAACGCCCGTAGCCCTACACATCCCCCTCCCTCCTACATAACGCCCGTAGCCCTACACATCCCCCTCCCTCCTACATAATGCCCCTAGCCCTACACATCCCCCTCCCTCCTACATAACGCCCGTAGCCCTACACATCCCCCTCCCTCCTACATAACGCCCGTAGCCCTACACATCCCCCTCCCTCCTACATAACGCCCGTAGCCCTACACATCCCCCTCCCTCCTACATAATGCCCCTAGCCCTACACATCCCCCTCCCTCCTACATAACGCCCGTAGCCCTACACATCCACCTCCCTCCTACATAACGCCCGTAGCCCTACACACCCCCCTCCCTCCTACATAACGCCCCTAGCCCTACACATCCCCCTCCCTCCTACATAACGCCCGTAGCCCTACACATCCCCCTCCCTCCTACATAACGCCCGTAGCCCTACACATCCCCCTCCCTCCTACATAATGCCCCTAGCCCTACACATCCCCCTCCCTCCTACATAACGCCCGTAGCCCTACACATCCCCCTCCCTCCTACATAATGCCCGTAGCCCTACACATCCCCCTCCCTCCTACATAATGCCCCTAGCCCTACACATCCCCCTCCCTCCTACATAACGCCCGTAGCCCTACACATCCCCCTCCCTCCTACATAACGCCCGTAGCCCTACACATCCCCCTCCCTCCTACATAATGCCCCTAGCCCTACACATCCCCCTCCCCCCTACATAATGCCCCTAGCCCTACACATCCCCCTCCCTCCTACATAACGCCCGTAGCCCTACACATCCCCCTCCCTCCTACATAACGCCCGTAGCCCTACACATCCCCCTCCCTCCTACATAATGCCCCTAGCCCTACACATCCCCCTCCCTCCTACATAACGCCCGTACCCCTACACATCCCCCTCCGTCCTACATAATGCCCGTACCCCTACACATCCCCCTCCCTCCTACATAATGCCCGTAGCCCTACACATCCCCCTCCCTCCTACATAACGCCCGTAGCCCTACACATCCCCCTCCCTCCTACATAATGCCCGTAGCCCTACACATCCCCCTCCCCTCTACATAATGCCCCGAGCCCTATACATCCCCCTCCCTCCTACATAACGCCCGTAGCCCTACACATCCCCCTCCCTCCTACATAACGCCCGTAGCCCTACACATCCCCCTCCCTCCTACATAATGCCCGTAGCCCTACACATCCCCCTCCCTCCTACATAATGCCCGTAGCCCTACACATCCCCCTCCCTCCTACATAACGCCCGTAGCCCTACACATCCCCCCCCCCTCCTACATAACGCCCGTAGCCCTACACATCCCCCTCCCTCCTACATAACGCCCGTACCCCTACACATCCCCCTCCCTCCTACATAACGCCCGTAGCCCTACACATCCCCCTCCCTCCTACATAACGCCCGTAGCCCTACACATCCCCCTCCCTCCTACATAACGCCCGTAGCCCTACACATCCCCCTCCCTCCTACATAACGCCCGTAGCCCTACACATCCCCCTCCCTCCTACATAACGCCCGTAGCCCTACACATCCCCCTCCCTCCTACATAACGCCCCTAGCCCTACACATCCCCCTCCCTCCTACATAACGCCCGTAGCCCTACACATCCCCCTCCCCTCTACATAACGCCCGTAGCCCTACACATCCCCCTCCCTCCTACATAATGCCCGTAGCCCTACACATCCCCCTCCCCTCTACATAACGCCCGTAGCCCTACACATCCCCCTCCCTCCTACATAACGCCCGTAGCCCTACACATCCCCCTCCCTCCTACATAACGCCCGTAGCCCTACACATCCCCCTCCCTCCTACATAATGCCCGTAGCCCTACACATCCCCCTCCCTCCTACATAATGCCCGTAGCCCTACACATCCCCCTCCCTCCTACATAATGCCCGTAGCCCTACACATCCCCCTCCCTCCTACATAATGCCCCTAGCCCTACACATCCCCCTCCCTCCTACATAACGCCCCTAGCCCTACACATCCCCCTCCCTCCTACATAACGCCCGTAGCCCTACACATCCCCCTCCCTCCTACATAACGCCCGTAGCCCTACACATCCCCCTCCCTCCTACATAATGCCCGTAGCCCTACACATCCCCCTCCCTCCTACATAACGTCCCTAGCCCTACACATCCCCCTTCCTCCTACATAACGCCCGTAGCCCTACACATCCCCCTCCCTCCTACATAACGCCCGTAGCCCTACACATCCCCCTCCCTCCTACATAATGCCCGTAGCCCTACACATCCCCCTCCCTCCTACATAACGCCCGTAACCCTACACATCCCCCTCCCTCCTACATAATGCCCGTAGCCCTACACATCCCCCTCCCCCCTACATAACGCCCGTAGCCCTACACATCCCCCTCCCTCCTACATAACGCCCGTAGCCCTACACATCCCCCTCCCTCCTACATAACGCCCGTAACCCTACACATCCCCCTCCCTCCTACATAATGCCCGTCGCCCTACACATCCCCCTCCCTCCTACATAACGCCCGTAGCCCTACACATCCCCCTCCCTCCTACATAACGCCCGTAGCCCTACACATCCCCCTCCCTCCTACATAACGCCCGTAACCCTACACATCCCCCTCCCTCCTACATAATGCCCGTAGCCCTACACATCCCCCTCCCTCCTACATAACGCCCGTAGCCCTACACATCCCCCTCCCTCCTACATAACGCCCGTAGCCCTACACATCCCCCTCCCTCCTACATAACGCCCGTAACCCTACACATCCCCCTCCCTCCTACATAACGCCCGTAGCCCTACACATCCCCCTCCTCTCTACATAATGCCCCTAGCCCTACACATCCCCCTCCCTCCTACATAACGCCCGTAGCCCTACACATCCCCCTCCCTCCTACATAACGCCCGTAGCCCTACACATCCCCCTCCCTCCTACATAACGCCCGTAGCCCTACACATCCCCCTCCTCTCTACATAATGCCCCTAGCCCTACACATCCCCCTCCCCTACATAATGCCCGTAGCCCTACACATCCCCCTCCCTCCTACATAACGCCCCTAGCCCTACACATCCCCCTCCCTCCTACATAACGCCCGTAGCCCTACACATCCCCCTCCCTCCTACATAACGCCCGTAGCCCTACACATCCCCCTCCCTCCTACATAATGCCCGTAGCCCTACACATCCCCCTCCCTCCTACATAACGCCCGTAGCCCTACACATCCCCCTCCCTCCTACATAATGCCCGTAGCCCTACACATCCCCCTCCCTCCTACATAACGCCCGTAGCCCTACACATCCCCCTCCCTCCTACATAATGCCCGTAGCCCTACACATCCCCCTCCCTCCTACATAACGCCCGTAGCCCTACACATCCCCCTCCCTCCTACATAACGCCCGTAGCCCTACACATCCCCCTCCCTCCTACATAACGCCCGTAGCCCTACACATCCCCCTCCCTCCTACATAATGCCCGTAGCCCTACACATCCCCCTCCCTCCTACATAACGCCCGTAGCCCTACACATCCCCCTCCCTCCTACATAATGCCCGTAGCCCTACACATCCCCCTCCCTCCTACATAATGCCCGTAGCCCTACACATCCCCCTCCCTCCTACATAACGCCCCTAACCCTACACATCCCCCTCCCTCCTACATAACGCCCCTAGCCCTACACATCCCCCTCCCTCCTACATAACGCCCCTAGCCCTACACATCCCCCTCCCTCCTACATAACGCCCCTAGCCCTACACATCCCCCTCCCTCCTACATAACGCCCCTAGCCCTACACATCCCCCTCCCTCCTACATAACGCCCGTAGCCATACACATCCCCCTCCCTCCTACATAACGCCCCTAACCCTACACATCCCCCTCCCTCCTACATAACGCCCGTAGCCCTACACATCCCCCTCCCTCCTACATAACGCCCCTAGCCCTACACATCCCCCTCCCTCCTACATAACGCCCCCTAGCCCTACACATCCCCCTCCCTCCTACATAACGCCCGTAGCCCTACACATCCCCCTCCCTCCTACATAACGCCCGTAGCCCTACACATCCCCCTCCCTCCTACATAACGCCCCCTAGCCCTACACATCCCCTCCCTCCTACATAATGCCCGTAGTCCTACACATCCCCCTCCCTCCTACATAATGCCCCTAACCCTACACATCCCCCTCCCTCCTACATAACGCCCCCTAGCCCTACACATCCCCCTCCCTCCTACATAACGCCCGTAGCCCTACACATCCCCCTCCCTCCTACATAACGCCCGTAGCCCTACACATCCCCCCCTCCTACATAATGCCCCTAGCCCTACACATCCCCCTCCCTCCTACATAATGCCCGTAGCCCTACACATCCCCCCCTCCTACATAACGCCCGTAGCCCTACACATCCCCCTCCCTCCTACATAATGCCCCTAGCCCTACACATCCCCCTCCCTCCTACATAACGCCCCTAGCCCTACACATCCCCCTCCCTCCTACATAATGCCCCTAGCCCTACACATCCCCCTCCCTCCTACATAACGCCCGTAGCCCTACACATCCCCCTCCCTCCTACATAACGCCCGTAGCCCTACACATCCCCCTCCCTCCTACATAACGCCCGTAGCCCTACACATCCCCCTCCCTCCTACATAACGCCCGTAGCCCTACACATCCCCCTCCCTCCTACATAACGCCCGTAGCCCTACACACCCCCCTCCCTCCTACATAACGCCCGTAGCCCTACACACCCCCCTCCCTCCTACATAATGCCCGTAGCCCTACACATCCCCCTCCCTCCTACATAACGCCCCCTAGCCCTACACATCCCCCTCCCTCCTACATAACGCCCGTAGCCCTACACATCCCCCTCCCTCCTACATAATGCCCGTAGCCCTACACGTCCCCCTCCCTCCTACATAACGCCCGTAGCCCTACACATCCCCCTCCCTCCTACATAACGCCCGTAGCCCTACACATCCCCCTCCCTCCTACATAAAGCCCGTAGCCCTACACATCCCCCTCCCTCCTACATAATGCCCGTAGCCCTACACATCCCCCTCCCTCCTACATAATGCCCCTAGCCCTACACATCCCCCTCTCTCCTACATAACGCCCGTAGTCCTACACATCCCCCTCCCTCCTACATAACGCCCGTAGCCCTACACACCCCCCTCCCCTCTACATAACGCCCGTAGCCCTACACATCCCCCTCCCTCCTACATAACGCCCGTAGCCCTACACATCCCCCTCCCTCCTACATAACGCCCGTAGCCCTACACATCCCCCCCCCTCCTACATAACGCCCGTAGCCCTACACATCCCCCTCCCTCCTACATAACGCCCGTAGCCCTACACGTCCCCCTCCCTCCTACATAATGCCCGTAGCCCTACACGTCCCCTCCCTCCTACATAACGCCCCTAGCCCTACACATCCCCCTCCCTCCTACATAACGCCCGTAGCCCTACACATCCCCCTCCCTCCTACATAATGCCCGTAGCCCTACACCCCCCCCTCCCTCCTACATAATGCCCGTAGCCCTACACCCCCCCCTCCCTCCTACATAACGCCCGTAGCCCTACACATCCCCCTCCCTCCTACATAACACCCCTAGCCCTACACATCCCCCTCCCTCCTACATAACGCCCGTAGCCCTACACATCCCCCTCCCTCCTACATAATGCCCCTAGCCCTACACATCCCCCTCTCTCCTACATAACGCCCGTAGCCCTACACATCCCCCTCCCTCCTACATAACGCCCGTAGCCCTACACACCCCCTCCCCTCTACATAACGCCCGTAGCCCTACACATCCCCCTCCCTCCTACATAACGCCCGTAGCCCTACACATCCCCCTCCCTCCTACATAACGCCCGTAGCCCTACACATCCCCCCCCTCCTACATAACGCCCGTAGCCCTACACATCCCCCTCCCTCCTACATAACGCCCGTAGCCCTACACATCCCCCTCCCTCCTACATAACGCCCGTAGCCCTACACATCCCCCTCCCTCCTACATAAAGCCCGTAGCCCTACACATCCCCCTCCCTCCTACATAATGCCCGTAGCCCTACACATCCCCCTCCCTCCTACATAATGCCCCTAGCCCTACACATCCCCCTCTCTCCTACATAACGCCCGTAGTCCTACACATCCCCCTCCCTCCTACATAACGCCCGTAGCCCTACACACCCCCCTCCCCTCTACATAACGCCCGTAGCCCTACACATCCCCCTCCCTCCTACATAACGCCCGTAGCCCTACACATCCCCCTCCCTCCTACATAACGCCCGTAGCCCTACACATCCCCCCCCCTCCTACATAACGCCCGTAGCCCTACACATCCCCCTCCCTCCTACATAACGCCCGTAGCCCTACACACCCCCTCCCTCCTACATAACGCCCGTAGCCCTACACATCCCCCTCCCTCCTACATAACGCCCGTAGCCCTACACATCCCCCCCCCCTCCTACATAACGCCCGTAGCCCTACACATCCCCCTCCCTCCTACATAACGCCCGTAGCCCTACACATCCCCCTCCCTCCTACATAACGCCCGTAGCCCTACACATCCCCCTCCCTCCTACATAAAGCCCGTAGCCCTACACATCCCCCTCCCTCCTACATAATGCCCGTAGCCCTACACATCCCCCTCCCTCCTACATAATGCCCCTAGCCCTACACATCCCCCTCTCTCCTACATAACGCCCGTAGTCCTACACATCCCCCTCCCTCCTACATAACGCCCGTAGCCCTACACACCCCCCTCCCCTCTACATAACGCCCGTAGCCCTACACATCCCCCTCCCTCCTACATAACGCCCGTAGCCCTACACATCCCCCTCCCTCCTACATAACGCCCGTAGCCCTACACATCCCCCCCCCTCCTACATAACGCCCGTAGCCCTACACATCCCCCTCCCTCCTACATAACGCCCGTAGCCCTACACACCCCCTCCCCTCTACATAACGCCCGTAGCCCTACACATCCCCCTCCCTCCTACATAACGCCCGTAGCCCTACACATCCCCCTCCCTCCTACATAACGCCCGTAGCCCTACACACCCCCCTCCCTCCTACATAACGCCCGTAGCCCTACACACCCCCCTCCCTCCTACATAATGCCCGTAGCCCTACACATCCCCCTCCCTCCTACATAACGCCCCCTAGCCCTACACATCCCCCTCCCTCCTACATAACGCCCGTAGCCCTACACATCCCCCTCCCTCCTACATAATGCCCGTAGCCCTACACGTCCCCCTCCCTCCTACATAACGCCCGTAGCCCTACACATCCCCCTCCCTCCTACATAACGCCCGTAGCCCTACACATCCCCCTCCCTCCTACATAAAGCCCGTAGCCCTACACATCCCCCTCCCTCCTACATAATGCCCGTAGCCCTACACATCCCCCTCCCTCCTACATAATGCCCCTAGCCCTACACATCCCCCTCTCTCCTACATAACGCCCGTAGTCCTACACATCCCCCTCCCTCCTACATAACGCCCGTAGCCCTACACACCCCCCTCCCCTCTACATAACGCCCGTAGCCCTACACATCCCCCTCCCTCCTACATAACGCCCGTAGCCCTACACATCCCCCCTCCCTCCTACATAACGCCCGTAGCCCTACACATCCCCCCCCCTCCTACATAACGCCCGTAGCCCTACACATCCCCCTCCCTCCTACATAACGCCCGTAGCCCTACACGTCCCCCTCCCTCCTACATAATGCCCGTAGCCCTACACGTCCCCTCCCTCCTACATAACGCCCCTAGCCCTACACATCCCCCTCCCTCCTACATAACGCCCGTAGCCCTACACATCCCCCTCCCTCCTACATAATGCCCGTAGCCCTACACCCCCCCCTCCCTCCTACATAATGCCCGTAGCCCTACACCCCCCCCTCCCTCCTACATAACGCCCGTAGCCCTACACATCCCCCTCCCTCCTACATAACACCCCTAGCCCTACACATCCCCCTCCCTCCTACATAACGCCCGTAGCCCTACACATCCCCCTCCCTCCTACATAATGCCCCTAGCCCTACACATCCCCCTCTCTCCTACATAACGCCCGTAGCCCTACACATCCCCCTCCCTCCTACATAACGCCCGTAGCCCTACACACCCCCTCCCCTCTACATAACGCCCGTAGCCCTACACATCCCCCTCCCTCCTACATAACGCCCGTAGCCCTACACATCCCCCTCCCTCCTACATAACGCCCGTAGCCCTACACATCCCCCCCCCTCCTACATAACGCCCGTAGCCCTACACATCCCCCTCCCTCCTACATAACGCCCGTAGCCCTACACATCCCCCTCCCTCCTACATAACGCCCGTAGCCCTACACATCCCCCTCCCTCCTACATAAAGCCCGTAGCCCTACACATCCCCCTCCCTCCTACATAATGCCCGTAGCCCTACACATCCCCCTCCCTCCTACATAATGCCCCTAGCCCTACACATCCCCCTCTCTCCTACATAACGCCCGTAGTCCTACACATCCCCCTCCCTCCTACATAACGCCCGTAGCCCTACACACCCCCCTCCCCTCTACATAACGCCCGTAGCCCTACACATCCCCCTCCCTCCTACATAACGCCCGTAGCCCTACACATCCCCCTCCCTCCTACATAACGCCCGTAGCCCTACACATCCCCCCCCCTCCTACATAACGCCCGTAGCCCTACACATCCCCCTCCCTCCTACATAACGCCCGTAGCCCTACACGTCCCCCTCCCTCCTACATAATGCCCGTAGCCCTACACGTCCCCTCCCTCCTACATAACGCCCCTAGCCCTACACATCCCCCTCCTCCTACATAACGCCCGTAGCCCTACACATCCCCCTCCCTCCTACATAATGCCCGTAGCCCTACACCCCCCCCCTCCCTCCTACATAATGCCCGTAGCCCTACACCCCCCCCTCCCTCCTACATAACGCCCGTAGCCCTACACATCCCCCTCCCTCCTACATAACACCCCTAGCCCTACACATCCCCCTCCCTCCTACATAACGCCCGTAGCCCTACACATCCCCCTCCCTCCTACATAATGCCCCTAGCCCTACACATCCCCCTCTCTCCTACATAACGCCCGTAGCCCTACACATCCCCCTCCCTCCTACATAACGCCCGTAGCCCTACACACCCCCTCCCCTCTACATAACGCCCGTAGCCCTACACATCCCCCTCCCTCCTACATAACGCCCGTAGCCCTACACATCCCCCTCCCTCCTACATAACGCCCGTAGCCCTACACATCCCCCCCCCTCCTACATAACGCCCGTAGCCCTACACATCCCCCTCCCTCCTACATAACGCCCGTAGCCCTACACGTCCCCCTCCCTCCTACATAATGCCCGTAGCCCTACACGTCCCCTCCCTCCTACATAACGCCCCTAGCCCTACACATCCCCCTCCCTCCTACATAACGCCCGTAGCCCTACACATCCCCCTCCCTCCTACATAATGCCCGTAGCCCTACACCCCCCCCCTCCCTCCTACATAATGCCCGTAGCCCTACACCCCCCCCTCCCTCCTACATAACGCCCGTAGCCCTACACATCCCCCTCCCTCCTACATAACGCCCCTAGCCCTACACATCCCCCTCCCTCCTACATAACGCCCGTAGCCCTACACATCCCCCTCCCTCCTACATAATGCCCCTAGCCCTACACATCCCCCTCTCTCCTACATAACGCCCGTAGCCCTACACATCCCCCTCCCTCCTACATAACGCCCGTAGCCCTACACACCCCCTCCCCTCTACATAACGCCCGTAGCCCTACACATCCCCC
>NW_027457018.1:67500-87603 GCF_040206685.1 Ascaphus truei | reverse complement strand
GGGGTCTCGGGAGGGTGTGGGGGGGGGGGTCTCGGGAGGGTGTGGGGGGGGGGGTCTCGGGAGGGTGTGGGGGGGGGGTCTCGGGAGGGTGTGGGGGGGGGGTCTCGGGAGGGTGTGGGGGGGGGGTCTCGGGAGGGTGTGGGGGGGGGGTCTCGGGAGGGTGTGGGGGGGGGGTCTCGGGAGGGTGTGGGGGGGGGGTCTCGGGAGGGTGGGGGGGGGGGGTCTCGGGAGGGTGGGGGGGGGGGGTCTCGGGAGGGTGGGGGGGGGGGGTCTCGGGAGGGTGGGGGGGGGGGGTCTCGGGAGGGTGGGGGGGGGGGGTCTCGGAGGGTGGGGGGGGGGGTCTCGGGAGGGTGGGGGGGGGGGTCTCGGGAGGGTGTGGGGGGGGGGTCTCGGGAGGGTGTGGGGGGGGGGTCTCGGGAGGGTGTGGGGGGGGGGTCTCGGGAGGGTGTGGGGGGGGGTCTCGGGAGGGGTCTCGGGAGGGTGTGGGGGGGGGGTCTCGGGAGGGTGTGGGGGGGGGGGTCTCGGGAGGGTGTGGGGGGGGGGGGTCTCGGGAGGGTGTGGGGGGGGGGGTCTCGGGAGGGTGTGGGGGGGGGGTCTCGGGAGGGTGTGGGGGGGGGGTCTCGGGAGGGTGTGGGGGGGGGGTCTCGGGAGGGTGTGGGGGGGGGGTCTCGGGAGGGTGTGGGGGGGGGGTCTCGGGAGGGTGTGGGGGGGGGGTCTCGGGAGGGTGTGGGGGGGGGGTCTCGGGAGGGTGTGGGGGGGGGGTCTCGGGAGGGTGTGGGGGGGGGTCTCGGGAGGGGTCTCGGGAGGGTGTGGGGGGGGGTGTCTCGGGAGGGTGTGGGGGGGGTGTCTCGGGAGGGTGGGGGGGGGGGTGTCTCGGGAGGGTGGGGGGGGGGGGTGTCTCGGGAGGGTGGGGGGGGGTCTCGGGAGGGTGGGGGGGGGTCTCGAGAGGGTGTGGGGGGGGGGGTCTCGGGAGGGTGTGGGGGGGGGGAAGGAGGAAACACGGCTGGGAAATCTGTTCTGCAGGTTTAACTGCATAATTCGGCTTCCGAGGCAATGTGGGGGGCGCATGAGGGGTGGGGGCTCCCCATGCACTGCTGTGTTTCTGATGGTGCTGGAGTCCCTGTCATTTCACCATGGACTGTCCAGCTCTGCTGTCCCCCTCTCTCACCCTCTCTCCCCCTCTCTCACCCTCTTCCTCTCACCCTCTTCCTCTCACTCCCATGTCAGCTCCTGGACCAGTGCCTGGCCTCTGACACATCCGGTGACGGTACCGGCTGTGACAACATGACCTGCATCATCGTGCGTTTCCAGCCACCCTCTCAGAGCCCGCCCGCGGCCAGCAAGCGGAAACTGGACGAGCCGGAGGCAGCCGCCAGCGAGGACTGCAGCGACAGCAGCAAGAAGCCAAAGAGGGATCCGTAGGAGGTGTACGCGGCCGCAGCCGGCTCGCCAGACTTTCTGTCGCTCCCGGCTCGCCAGACTTTCTGTCACTCCCGGCCCGCCAGACTTTTAAGAGTATTGGGCTTTTTTCAGCCTTTGGCTACAAAGGCCAATGATTCGACACTTGTTTTTTGTCCTGGGGAGCAGGTGGACAGGCTTCCCCGCGTGGGGCTGTTTGTGTCTCTGAAGGGGGCGGGGGCTGGGAGGGGACGCGGGTCGTTATCCGTCTAATCATTCCATGAGCAGCGTTGCTGGGTGTCCGGGGCCCCCGAGTGCTGAGCTCGTGCTGCTTTTATCGCGCCCTTTTTATAAATCCCCCTGAGCTGGGACCCGCTGAATTCACGTCCGGGCTATTTGTGTTTTTGCAGTTAAATAGAATCAAAGGCTTGGGATCTTTTATAGGAAACTAACGCACCCCCCTGAGAGAGGCATTGTATTTCCCAGAAGCCCCTGATTCAGTCACCGCCGGACCTGCGCTCCCAGAACCCCCTCTCCCTCAGTGTCCGCGAACGTCGGCACGCAGTGCAAACGGGGAATTCTCTCTGAATGTTTTTAAGGGGTTTTCATGCGATCGCTTTGTCTCCACCTCGGAGTATTTTAGTTTCATGTTGCGCTTTGCTGCGGGATCCCTTTATGGGTGCGTGTTAACCCTTTCCGTGCACTGTTGTGTTGCAGGCACATCTGGCACAGAAGGGGTTAATATGCCTGAATGCTGACACCAGTGTATGGGTAAATACATTGTAATCTCTTTCCAAACTTCTGTTATAGACCCTCTGCCTACCGCCCCCCACAGGTAGGGCCTACCGCCCCCCACAGGTAGGTCCTGCCCCCTCTGCCTACCGCCCCCCACAGGTAAGGCCTGCCCCCTCTGCCTACCGCCCCCCACAGGTAAGGCCTGCCCCCTCTGCCTACCGCCCCACACAGGTAGGGCCTGCCCCCTCTGCCTACCGCCCCACACAGGTAGGGCCTGCCCCCTCTGCCTACCGCCCCACACAGGTAGGGCCTGCCCCCTCTGCCTACCGCCCCCCACAGGTAAGGCCTGCCCCCTCTGCCTACCGCCCCACACAGGTAGGGCCTGCCCCCTCTGCCTACCGCCCCCCCACAGGTAGGGCCTGCCTACCGCCCCCCACAGGTAGGGCCTGCCCCCTCTGCCTACCGCCCCACACAGGTAGGGCTGCCCCCTCTGCCTACCGCCCCCCACAGGTAAGGCCTGCCCCCTCTGCCTACCGTCCCCCACAGGTAAGGCCTGCCCCCTCTGCCTACCGCCCCACACAGGTAGGGCCTGCCCCCTCTGCCTACCGCCCCCCACAGGTAGGGCCTGTCCCCTCTGCCTACCGCCCCCCACAGGTAAGGCCTGCCCCCTCTGCCTACCGCCCCCCACAGGTAGGGTCTGCCTACCGCCCCCCACAGGTAGGGCCTGCCCCCTCTGCCTACTGGCCTGTCCCCATGGCGCCCCGCCCCCCTGGAGAGGCCCTGTTCCCATGGCGCCCCACCCCCTGGAGAGGCCCTGTCCCATGGCGCCCCGCCCCCTGGAGAGGCCCTGTCCCCATGGCGCCCCGCCCCCTGGGGAGGCCCCGCCCTCTGGGCGCCTGACCTGCGGAAGGATTCCCATAGGGAGGTAGGGCTCAGAGTGCTTTCGGGATGCAATGAGCAGTGTCCGGTCTTGGCCATGTGTCCCAAGCTTCAGCCTTATTTTGGTCCTTGCTCTCCAGTGAGCAAGTGCTCCTAACCTGACCGAGCCCGTTATCCTTCGCAGTGGGCACGTGCTCCTAACCTGACCGAGCCCGTTATCCTTCGCAGTGGGCACGTGCTCCTAACCTGACCCAGCCCGTTATCCTTAGCAGTGAGCACGTGCTCCCTGACCTGACCCAGCCCGTTATCCTTCGCAGTGGGCACGTGCTCCTAACCTGACCGAGCCCGTTATCCTTCGCAGTGGGCACGTGCTCCTAACCTGACCCAGCCCGTTATCCTTCGCAGTGGGCACGTGCTCCTAACCTGACCCAGCCCGTTATCCTTCGCAGTGGGCACGTGCTCCTAACCTGACCGAGCCCGTTATCCTTCGCAGTGGGCACGTGCTCCTAACCTGACCGAGCCCGTTATCCTTCGCAGTGGGCACGTGCTCCTAACCTGACCGAGCCCGTTATCCTTCGCAGTGGGCACGTGCTCCCTAACCTGACCCAGCCCGTTATCCTTCGCAGTGGGCACGTGCTCCCTGACCTGACCCAGCCCGTTATCCTTAGCAGTGAGCACGTGCTCCCTAACCTGACCCAGCCCGTTATCCTTAGCAGTGGGCACGTGCTCCTAACCTGACCCAGCCCGTTATCCTTAGCAGTGGGCACGTGCTCCTAACCTGACCCAGCCCGTTATCCTTCGCAGTGAGCACGTGCTCCTAACCTGACCGAGCCCGTTATCCTTAGCAGTGGGCACGTGCTCCTAACCTGACCGAGCCCGTTATCCTTCGCAGTGGGCACGTGCTCCTAACCTGACCCAGCCCGTTATCCTTCGCAGTGGGCACGTGCTCCTAACCTGACCCAGCCCGTTATCCTTCGCAGTGGGCACGTGCTCCTAACCTGACCGAGCCCGTTATCCTTCGCAGTGGGCACGTGCTCCCTAACCTGACCCAGCCCGTTATCCTTAGCAGTGGGCACGTGCTCCTAACCTGACCAGCCCGTTATCCTTAGCAGTGGGCACGTGCTCCTAACCTGACGAGCCCGTTATCCTTAGCAGTGGGCACGTGCTCCTAACCTGACGAGCCCGTTATCCTTCGCAGTGGGCACGTGCTCCTAACCTGACCAGCCCGTTATCCTTAGCAGTGGGCACGTGCTCCTAACCTGACCCAGCCCGTTATCCTTAGCAGTGAGCACGTGCTCCTAACCTGACCGAGCCCGTTATCCTTAGCAGTGGGCACGTGCTCCTAACCTGACCGAGCCCGTTATCCTTAGCAGTGAGCACGTGCTCCTAACCTGACCAGCCCGTTATCCTTAGCAGTGGGCACGTGCTCCTAACCTGACGAGCCCGTTATCCTTCGCAGTGGGCACGTGCTCCTAACCTGACCGAGCCCGTTATCCTTAGCAGTGGGCACGTGCTCCTAACCTGACCGAGCCCGTTATCCTTAGCAGTGGGCACGTGCTCCTAACCTGACCGAGCCCGTTATCCTTCGCAGTGGGCACGTGCTCCTAACCTGACCGAGCCCGTTATCCTTAGCAGTGGGCACGTGCTCCTAACCTGACCCAGCCCGTTATCCTTAGCAGTGAGCACGTGCTCCTAACCTGACCAGCCCGTTATCCTTCGCAGTGGGCACGTGCTCCTAACCTGACCGAGCCCGTTATCCTTCGCAGTGGGCACGTGCTCCTAACCTGACCGAGCCCGTTATCCTTCGCAGTGGGCACGTGCTCCTAACCTGACCCAGCCCGTTATCCTTCGCAGTGGGCACGTGCTCCCTAACCTGACCCAGCCCGTTATCCTTAGCAGTGAGCACGTGCTCCCTAACCTGACCCAGCCCGTTATCCTTCGCAGTGGGCACGTGCTCCCTAACCTGACCCAGCCCGTTATCCTTAGCAGTGAGCACGTGCTCCCTAACCTGACCGAGCCCGTTATCCTTCGCAGTGGGCACGTGCTCCCTAACCTGACCGAGCCCGTTATCCTTAGCAGTGAGCACGTGCTCCCTAACCTGACCGAGCCCGTTATCCTTAGCAGTGAGCACGTGCTCCCTAACCTGACCAGCCCGTTATCCTTCGCAGTGGGCACGTGCTCCTAACCTGACCCAGCCCGTTATCCTTAGCAGTGGGCACGTGCTCCTAACCTGACCGAGCCCGTTATCCTTCGCAGTGGGCACGTGCTCCTAACCTGACCGAGCCCGTTATCCTTCGCAGTGGGCACGTGCTCCTAACCTGACCCAGCCCGTTATCCTTCGCAGTGGGCACGTGCTCCTAACCTGACCCAGCCCGTTATCCTTAGCAGTGGGCACGTGCTCCTAACCTGACCGAGCCCGTTATCCTTAGCAGTGGGCACGTGCTCCTAACCTGACCCAGCCCGTTATCCTTAGCAGTGGGCACGTGCTCCCTGACCTGACCGAGCCCGTTATCCTTCGCAGTGGGCACGTGCTCCTAACCTGACCCAGCCCGTTATCCTTAGCAGTGGGCACGTGCTCCCTGACCTGACCGAGCCCGTTATCCTTCGCAGTGGGCACGTGCTCCCTGACCTGACCGAGCCCGTTATCCTTCGCAGTGGGCACGTGCTCCTAACCTGACCGAGCCCGTTATCCTTAGCAGTGGGCACGTGCTCCCTGACCTGACCGAGCCCGTTATCCTTAGCAGTGGGCACGTGCTCCCTGACCTGACCGAGCCCGTTATCCTTCGCAGTGGGCACGTGCTCCCTGACCTGACCGAGCCCGTTATCCTTCGCAGTGGGCACGTGCTCCCTGACCTGACCGAGCCCGTTATCCTTAGCAGTGGGCACGTGCTCCCTGACCTGACCGAGCCCGTTATCCTTAGCAGTGGGCACGTGCTCCCTGACCTGACCGAGCCCGTTATCCTTCGCAGTGGGCACGTGCTCCTAACCTGACCCAGCCCGTTATCCTTCGCAGTGGGCACGTGCTCCCTGACCTGACCCAGCCCGTTATCCTTAGCAGTGGGCACGTGCTCCTAACCTGACCCAGCCCGTTATCCTTAGCAGTGGGCACGCTCATTAACTGCATTTTAGAGCAATGTGTTGCAATCCCCACTGGCAGCAGAATGGTTAATTCCAGCCGCCTTATCCCAGTATAAACCGCCTTATCCCAGTATAAACCGTGACACAACCATGTGAGGGTTAAACCCATCCCATCCCATGGTCTTCTAGAGGAGTGTGGTGGGACGGGTTCCGTGCCGCTGCTGTGACCGGAGACTGGAGGGGCCGCTCGCTTACACAGCGGCAAGCTTGGGATTGGGCACGGTCATTGTTCTGGTAATGGGGCGATTATTCCCCGGTGTAAGCGCTGCTGTGAGGTTTCTCGGCCCGTGCACGGCAGGAAGTGGTGGGCAGTAGAAGCGGGTATGCAGGTGAGGCCGCGGCGGGAGACGGGACGGGGGGTGAGGAGGGTAACACATTGTCCTGTGGGCAGAACTTGGGGTTATAAGGTGGCTGGTGCCGGCCCTGTTACACTGGTGCCGGCCCTGTTACACTGGTGCTGGGGTCTCCTTGCAGTGATGGGGTTACGCCTGTGCACAGGTTAATTTGGTAATTTGCCGTATATACCGCCGTTCTCTGCACTGCAGGTAATGTTTTGTTTGGAGGGGGAAATTACCTTTATTTTTTTAAATCTGGATGTTTATAATTTAGTTCTGTTTATTGGTGAGAGGATTTGATGCTCACAAAGCCGCGATTACATGTTCTATTCTGTCCAAACACCTGATTTTTCCAACTAAAAGCCCACGAGAAGCGGCGTTGGTCTGTGGCTGGTTCTGTTCTTCACGGGTTTCTAGCAAAGTTACTGTGATCCTATTCTGGTCACCAACGGTTTCCCAGAACTCCTACGCGGGGGGGGGGGGGGCACGCTTAGCGGTGCGGGGGGGGGGGGCACGCTTAGCGGTGCGGGGGGGGGGGGCACGCTTAGCGGTGCGGGGGGGGGGCACGCTTAGCGGTGCGGGGGGGGGGCACGCTTAGCGGTGCGGGGGGGGGCACGCTTAGCGGTGCGGGGGGGGGGCACGCTTAGCGGTGCGGGGGGGCACGCTTAGCGGTGCGGGGGGGGGCACGCTTAGCGGTGCGGCAGGGGGGGCACGCTTAGCGGTGCGGGGGGGGCACGCTTAGCGGTGCGGGGGGGGCACGCTTAGCGGTGCGGGGGGGGCACGCTTAGCGGCCCGCTGCATTTAAATTAAAGACATGCTGTGGGGCCGCACCAGCCAGTAAGTTCCTTGCCGTGTCTCTGTTCCTGGTTTTGCCGCGTGTGATTTGTGAAGTCGGGGGGAGGTGTTCCAGGGGTGAGCAAACTTTACGCCGAGCCCCCCTTTTCAGCCATTAAATTTCTCGGGGGGCCCCCCTGCCTGATGTAATCAAAATCACATGATGTCAGCGCACGTGATGCGTCCCTTTGTGACGCCCCCGCCACGCGTCTACAAAAAAGTATAACAAATTACATCACTTGAAATGGATATTATATTTGTCTAATAGCGCCCCCATTTCTGCTGTATTATTAATCTCTCTTCCCGCCACATCAGGACTTCTCTCCCCTCTTCCACAGTCTCACACTCTCTCCCCTCTTCCACAGTCTCACACTCTCTCCCCTCTTCCACAGTCTCACACTCTCTCCCCTCTTCCACAGTCTCACACTCTCTCCCCTCTTCCACAGTCTCACACTCTCTCCCCTCTTCCACAGTCTCACACTCTCTCCCCTCTTCCACAGTCTCACACTCTCTCCCCTCTTCCACAGTCTCACACTCTCTCCCCTCTTCCACAGTCTCACACTCTCTCCCCTCTTCCACAGTCTCACACTCTCTCCCCTCTTCCAGTCTCACACTCTCTCCCCTCTTCCACAGTCTCACACTCTCTCCCCTCTTCCACAGTCTCACACTCTCTCCCCTCTTCCACAGTCTCACACTCTCTCCCCTCTTCCACAGTCTCACACTCTCTCCCCTCTTCCACAGTCTCACACTCTCTCCCCTCTTCCACAGTCTCACACTCTCTCCCCTCTTCCACAGTCTCACACTCTCTCCCCTCTTCCACAGTCTCACACTCTCTCCCCTCTTCCACAGTCTCACACTCTCTCCCCTCTTCCACAGTCTCACACTCTCTCCCCTCTTCCACAGTCTCACACTCTCTCCCCTCTTCCACAGTCTCACACTCTCTCCCCTCTTCCACAGTCTCACACTCTCTCCCCTCTTCCACAGTCTCACACTCTCTCCCCTCTTCCACAGTCTCACACTCTCTCCCCTCTTCCACAGTCTCACACTCTCTCCCCTCTTCCACAGTCTCACACTCTCTCCCCTCTTCCACAGTCTCACACTCTCTCCCCTCTTCCACAGTCTCACACTCTCTCCCCTCTTCCACAGTCTCACACTCTCTCCCCTCTTCCACAGTCTCACACTCTCTCCCCTCTTCCACAGTCTCACACTCTCTCCCCTCTTCCACAGTCTCACACTCTCTCCCCTCTTCCACAGTCTCACACTCTCTCCCCTCTTCCACAGTCTCACACTCTCTCCCCTCTTCCACAGTCTCACACTCTCTCCCCTCTTCCACAGTCTCACACTCTCTCCCCTCTTCCACAGTCTCTCACACTCTCCCCTCTTCCACAGTCTCACACTCTCTCCCCTCTTCCACAGTCTCACACTCTCTCCCCTCTTCCACAGTCTCACACTCTCTCCCCTCTTCCACAGTCTCACACTCTCTCCCCTCTTCCACAGTCTCACACTCTCTCCCCTCTTCCACAGTCTCACACTCTCTCCCCTCGCCCACAGTCTCACACTCTCTCCCCTCGCCCACAGTCTCACACTCTCTCCCCTCGCCCACAGTCTCACACTCTCTCCCCTCGCCCACAGTCTCACACTCTCTCCCCTCGCCCACAGTCTCACACTCTCTCCCCTCGCCCACAGTCTCACACTCTCTCCCCTCGCCCAGTCTCACACTCTCTCCCCTCGCCCACAGTCTCACACTCTCCCCTCGCCCACAGTCTCACACTCCTCTCCCAGTATGTGTCACTCCCCCTCAGTGTCTCTCACACTCTCTCCCCTCGCCCACAGTCTCACACTCCTCTCCCAGTGTCTCTCACTCCCCCTCCAGTGTCTCTTCTCTATCCCTCCCCCACTCTTTCTCCCTCCCCCTAGTGTCTCTTTCACCGTGTCTCCCTCCTCCCGTGTCCCTCTCCCCCCCCCCCAGTTTCTCTCTCCCTCCAGCCATTGTCTCTTACTCCCACCAGTGTCCCTCCCTCCCCTCGGTGTCTCTCACACTCCCTCCCCTCGGTGTCTCTCACACTCCCTCCCCTCGGTGTCTCTCACACTCCCTCCCCTCGGTGTCTCTCACACTCCCTCCCCTCGGTGTCTCTCACACTCCCTCCCCTCGGTGTCTCTCACACTCCCTCCCCTCAGTGTCTCTCACACTCCCTCCCCTCAGTGTCTCTCACACTCCCTCCCCTCAGTGTCTCTCACACTCCCTCCCCTCAGTGTCTCTCACACTCCCTCCCCTCAGTGTCTCTCACACTCCCTCCCCTCAGTGTCTCTCACACTCCCTCCCCTCAGTGTCTCTCACACTCCCTCCCCTCAGTGTCTCTCACACTCCCTCCCCTCAGTGTCTCTCACACTCCCTCCCCTCAGTGTCTCTCACACTCCCTCCCCTCAGTGTCTCTCACACTCCCTCCCCTCAGTGTCTCTCACACTCCCTCCCCTCAGTGTCTCTCACACTCCCTCCCCTCAGTGTCTCTCACACTCCCTCCCCTCGGTGTCTCTCACACTCCCTCCCCTCGGTGTCTCTCACACTCCCTCCCCTCGGTGTCTCTCACACTCCCTCCCCTCGGTGTCTCTCACACTCCCTCCCCTCGGTGTCTCTCACACTCCCTCCCCTCGGTGTCTCTCACACTCCCTCCCCTCGGTGTCTCTCACACTCCCTCCCCTCGGTGTCTCTCACACTCCCTCCCCTCGGTGTCTCTCACACTCCCTCCCCTCGGTGTCTCTCACACTCCCTCCCCTCGGTGTCTCTCACACTCCCTCCCCTCGGTGTCTCTCACACTCCCTCCCCTCGGTGTCTCTCACACTCCCTCCCCTCGGTGTCTCTCACACTCTCCCCCTCCCCTCAGTGTCTCTCACACTCTCCCCCTCCCCTCAGTGTCTCTCACACTCTCCCCCTCCCCTCAGTGTCTCTCACACTCTCCCCCTCCCCTCAGTGTCTCTCACACTCTCCCCCTCCCCTCAGTGTCTCTCACACTCTCCCCCTCCCCACAGTGTCTCTCTCACACTCTCCCCCTCCCCACAGTGTCTCTCTCACACTCTCCCCCTCCCCACAGTGTGTCTCACACTCTCCCCCTCACCTCAGTGTCTCTCACACTCTCCCCCTCCCCTCAGTGTCTCTCACACTCTCCCCCTCCCCTCAGTGTCTCTCACACTCTCCCCCTCCCCTCAGTGTCTCTCACACTCTCCCCCTCCCCTCAGTGTCTCTCACACTCTCCCTCCCCTTAGTGTCTGAGGTAGGCATATGCGGTGGGTGAGGTGGTGAAGATGTGAGATCCAGGGTGCTGTGAGATGCAGGGCGTGTGTATATGAGGATGGGTGATGGTGGTGAAGATGTGAGATCCAGGGTGGCAGAGGGTGATGTGAAATGCAGATGGGGTGGGTGATGTGAGATACAAGAGGGGAGGGTGATGTGAGATGCAGGGAGTGGTATACGAGGATGGGTGCTGGGCGAGATATGAGGATGAGGGGTGCTGGGCGAGATGAGGATGAGGGGTGCTGGGGGAGATATGAGGATGAGGGGTGCTGGGGGAGATATGAGGATGAGGGGTGCTGGGGGAGATATGAGGATGAGGGGTGCTGGGGGAGATATGAGGATGAGGGGTGCTGGGGGAGATATGAGGATGATGATGAGGGGTGCTGGGGGAGATATGAGGATGATGATGAGGGGTGCTGGGGGAGATATGAGGATGATGATGAGGGGTGCTGGGGGAGATATGAGGATGATGATGAGGGGTGCTGGGGGAGATATGAGGATGATGAGGATGAGGGGTGCTGGGGGAGATATGAGGATGATGAGGATGAGGGGTGCTGGGGGAGATATGAGGATGAGGGGTGCTGGGGGAGATATGAGGATGAGGGGTGCTGGGGGAGATATGAGGATGATGAGGGGTGCTGGGGGAGATATGAGGATGATGAGGGGTGCTGGGGGAGATATGAGGATGATGAGGGGTGCTGGGGGAGATATGAGGATGATGAGGGGTGCTGGGGGAGATATGAGGATGATGAGGGGTGCTGGGGGAGATATGAGGATGATGAGGGGTGCTGGGGGAGATATGAGGATGATGAGGGGTGCTGGGGGAGATATGAGGATGATGAGGGGTGCTGGGGGAGATATGAGGATGATGAGGGGTGCTGGGGGAGATATGAGGATGATGAGGGGTGCTGGGGGAGATATGAGGATGATGAGGGGTGCTGGGGGAGATATGAGGATGATGAGGGGTGCTGGGGGAGATATGAGGATGATGAGGGGTGCTGGGGGAGATATGAGGATGATGAGGGGTGCTGGGGGAGATATGAGGATGATGAGGGGTGCTGGGGGAGATATGAGGATGATGAGGGGTGCTGGGGGAGATATGAGGATGATGAGGGGTGCTGGGGGAGATATGAGGATGATGAGGGGTGCTGGGGGAGATATGAGGATGATGAGGGGTGCTGGGGGAGATATGAGGATGATTTTACCTGTGCGGCCCAAATCTGTTTTCCTAGGAGCAGTTCGGCCCTTCTCACTTTACAAGTTTAATATGTATCGGCGGGGTATTTTTAATATGTATTGCATGGTGTGGTTATATGTATTTAGGGGGGTGGGTTTTTTGGTATGTATTTTGTAGGGGATTGAGTGGGGTAATTGACAGAAGCTGGGGGCGAATGAGAGGGGAGACGTGAGTGAGTAAGAGTGAGACACGAGGGATAAATACATGCGAGGCGGGGGGGGGGGAGGGAGAGATACATGGGTAGAGGGTGGGAAATAGAGGTGGCTCGTGAGGTGTGATAATTTGTGATTTACCCCTAACCGACCTAATATGCGTCAGCCAGATAGGGGTTCCCCGAGATTTTTCTAAATACTTCAAGGGTTCCCCCAAACAACAGGTTGGTAATCGCTGCACTGCATGCAATAAGAATAAAGGCAGAGCTGCAGGAACGGTGCAGCACAGGGCCACCTAATGGCCAAAAGAGAAATTGCAGCTACCAACAGCTTTTCTCTGCTCCTGGCAAAAATCGCCACCGCCTGCCTGTGCGCGCGCCACCGCCTTAAACAATCTTGCGCACCGCTGGTTTATACAACACATTCAATGTATCAGTATGTGGCCGGTGCGTGTCTTTTACCAAGTCAGACTCTCCTTCAGCTGCAGTGTGCCGATAATATCCGGGGCGGCTCGGACACGCGGAACAGCTTCTTATACACAATTCAATCAGGACGTGGAGCAGCGGCTCAAACGTGCAGCAAGAGGTGGTCATCTTGAGTCCACTTTTCATCAAGGCCTCTGAGAAGAGCCTGGAGGATCAGCCAGAGAACACTCTCGAGAGGGGGGGGAGTAATGTCAGTGTCACGGTAATTTATGACAGGATATAATATACACCAAATAACTGGGTTGAACTGAACACGGCTTAGATATAATAAAAGAATTTATTCCTTAGATAAGGTGAACACAGCAGATGATACAAATAACAAACAAGAAATACACTTACTAGGGAGTGGGAATGACTAAGTGTGGCGAAAATGGAGGTAATCAGCGCATTAATAAAGGCAGTGGGCTCGGCTAGTTACCCCTATTTTGTATTGGGGATGAAGGGGTTAATTTTATATGCTGTTCCCCTTTTAAGACTGCTAATTTAGGAACGGAGTGAGCCAGCACCCTGATTGTTGGTGTGCAACCTCAGTGTAACCCCCCAAGAACACACATATTAAAAATATAACTTTGTCATAAGGGAAACATATATTTTTGATAAAGTGCCTTTCTGTTGCAGTTAAAATGTACAGGCAGGATGCTATTTTGTTCTGCCGGCCTTTGTAATGCATTAAGGAACAAATGTTATGCATACATGAGCCCCCTGTTGGGATGAAAGACCCCAGATTCATAAAGTGTCACTTAATCAGGATGTTTCTGAGTAGCAGATCCTGTTACTCATCCTGGATATTCCACACCTTGGGACCAAACTCCAGACATTGCGTCCCCAGAAATGAGTGGCCCCTTTTTACTTAGCAGTGCTACCAAGCTGCTTACTGAGCATGCTCAGAGTTACCTGAGCTGGCTGTAGGATTTGCCCATGTGACATGGCAGGTTCTGATAGGAGAAAGATAATTCCTTGCCAATGGGATGAGGCTAATGTAACACTTCACAGGCACTTGCCTTAAAAAGGCCTGTAACCCTCATTCCTGTGTTGTTGCTGTTGTTACCTGATTTCTTCAAGCATTTAAAACTACCAGAAAAGACTTTGCACATGCACAGAAGGATTGGACTGGCTATTTATTTGGCAATTTGCAAATGGACTACATTTTAAAAGACAATCTCCTGGTGCTTTGCACCTTTCTGGACATTATCCTCTGTTTCTCTACCCGTGAGTGTAATTATTAAGTTTATTCTGCAGTTGTCGTGTGTTTGCCTATCAAGGGAATAAATCTCAGTTTATTTTGCTCAACCTGTTCTGCTCAATCAGGACCCACGAAATATAAATGTGTTACTAAATGCGTCTCCCGTGACACTAAGTAATCAGGAAATACAACTCTGAAATCGCATAACCATTCCTTGCTAGACTGGATTCTCTCCTCAAACCCCAGCAGAATCCAATCCTCTGGCATCCTTCCTGACATTTTCAGTGACCATGCAATAGTGTACTGTGTAAGGAAAATTAAACCGCCCCATTCAAGCCCTAAAGTTCTCCTCACTAGAACATTTAAAAACTTTAACCCACAACAGTTTCTGGATGACCTTACCAACTGACCATGGCACAAACGATTTAATTCCCGACCCTGATTCTGCGCTTGACTATTTCCAATCCGAGTTCTTAAAATTCTACGATACCCATGCTCCACTACGCAAAATAAGGGTACGGGGGGCCCATCTTCCATGGGTTACAACTGACCTTATTGCACTCTACCAGCTCAGGGATACCTTGTGGAAAAGCTACAAAATAACTGGCACTACCAAGGATCTCAATCACTACAGATGCATGCGGAACATGTGCACAAGGCAAACAAGGCACGCAAAAGCACAATATTACTCTGACAATCTCCTCCAGAACACATCAAACCCAGCTAACTTCTGGAAGGTTATCAACAATATATTCCAGCCTCCTAACCATCAACAACCAAGTAATATCACTAAGGGGGATATTACTCTGACAAACCCCACTGACATTGCAAATGCATTCAATGATTACTTTGTGGGGTGTGCCACTAACTTATTAGCGAAACGCAGCACAAACCCCAAACATGAATCTCATCCTGGGAGTAACCCTATAGCCCCACCCCCTCCCAACACTGCCCACAATTTTCAATTTGGCCCAGTATCCGAAGAGGAGATTACACAAGCGCTCCTCAAACTAAAACTAAGCAGCCAATGCGGACCTGACTTACTACAATCTAGGTTCCTACGACTTGGTGCCCCAGCCATTGCCAAACCAATTGCTTCCATAGTCAACTCTATCCTGTCTGCAGGCCATATCCCTAAGACCTGGAAAACTGCCAGAGTTGTCCCAATCTTCAAAAGTGGGGGCAAAAACACTGTCTCAAACTACAGGCCAATCTCACTTCTCCCAATTCTATCCAAAGTCATGGGAAAATGTGTCCACTCCCAATTAAGAGATTACTATACCAAGACAAATTTCCCTAGCCAATTCCAATCTGGCTTTCGTCCCAAACACTCCACCGTAACTACCCTGCTAAAAGTTTGCAATGAAATCCATTGTGGAATGCAACGGGGACAACTCACTGGTGCAGTATTCCTAGATTTTGCAAAGGCTTTTGATACAGTTGATCATGCTATCCTTCTTAACAAACTCCAGAGCTCTGGAATAGGGAAGCATGCTTTAAACTGTTTTCAGTCCTACCTATCAGGAAGATCCCAACATGTGTCCATCTCAGGCTCTAACTCCAACCCCCTGGATATCACCTGTGGTGTCCTGCAAGGCTCTGTTCTGGGGCCCCTACTCTAATCAGTGTTCATTAATGATCTTCCCACAGCTTGTAAGGAAGCCTCAATACACATGTATGCAGATGACACAATCCTATATGCACACAGCCATAGCCTCTCTGACCTAAATTTTTAAAGCTTCCAGCGACTGGAGCTCCAGATTAGATCCAACGCTAACACCACCCTAACCTCTGTCACTAGTTTTAAATACCTAGGCTTATGATTTGACTCCCACTTAACATTCGGAATGCACATTGATACCCTGACAACCAAGACCTATGCCAAACTAGGGGTACTCTTCAGGAACAAATCCTCCCTAAGCCTGCTGGTCAGAAAGCGTATCGCACAGCAGATGCTAATGCCAATTATTGACTATGGAGACATAGTATATGGCTCGGCTCCTCAAACCCACCTTAGCAAACTTGACACCCTCTACAATTCAATTTGTCGTTTTGTTCTCCAATGCAACTACAACACACATCACTGCGAAATGCTCAAAGAACTAGATTGGTCATCACTAGTGTCTAGGCACAAAGTTCACCTTTCCTGTCTTGCCTTTTAAATTCTTTATGGGCAAGCTACCCAGCTATCTGAAGTCCAAAAGTGTATAAAGTAAAAACCCATATCTCCGGTTCTGTAAGTACTAGAGGGCTGGGATTTGGTCAGCATGTAGTCACTGTCCAGCATGACTGCATAGCAATTTCCAGCCCTCTCCAATCAACCAGACGGAGTATGGGTCACTGTGAAAACCGTGATTTCGCCATTGACTTCAATGGCGGAGTAGCTCCATTGAATCCTATGGCTGCGCCGGCCCTATTGATTCCAATGGAGGAGTGAGCCGCTGAAATTTCTCATAGCCTTTAGCGGCAGAGTCTCCATTGATTCAAATGGCGGAGTTGCTCCATTAAAAGCCTATGGTGTCGGAGCCCATTGAATCCAATGGAAAGAGTGAAAGGCAGTGATTTCTCTTAGCCTGTGGCGGAGAATCCTGCATTAAAGTTAATAGATGATTTTAACTTGGATTTGTTATCTCCGGTTCTGGGGGTCGTGGAAGGCTGATATTTGGCCACTATGGCGAGTGTCCTGCAGCATGAGGACCTAGCAAATTTCAGCCCGCTCAGACCCACAGAACGGATTATTTTAATATATGTATAATATTAAAATGTTACTCTGCATACCTGATATTTCTAAGCCCGCGAAAGCCACTGGCCCAGAAGGAATGTTAATGGCCCCAGGGCGTCTGAGGGAAATCCATGAATGAAAGGCTCACCGCCCTTGATTAAGTATTCTAGGACAAAGAAGAACAGGATATGGGTACTTGTGTAAGTGTTGTGTTTCACACCTCTGGCCGAAGTTTCCTGGGCCAGGATCCCAAATGGCAGACTAGGAGACGCCAACCTTTGAGGGGGATGTGAGACCCAATTGTAGGGAACAGGAGCAGAACTCCATAAAAGTGTCAGCTCTATTTAAAGTTTGTATTGGTTCCTGTTGTATCCTGAACTGTATCCCGATAGATGAATTGCCAGTCTGCGGATTGCTCCATCTTGGCCCCTTCCCATGTAAGTGATTAATATCTTTTCTGTTATTTGTATATAGTGTGTGTCCACCAACTTGTGGGAATAAAATATCTTTATTATACCGCACGTCTTATTCGATTCAACCCAGAGATAAGAGAGGTTATTATTGTAACCTGGTGTGTATTACAACCCTATAGGAAGGAAAAAACCTGGGCACTGCGGATTTCTGCTTAAGAAAATGTATTGTGAGCCAATGATGACGTTTTGGCCTCAAGGGCCTTTCTCAAATGCAAATGGCATCTATTGGAACAACATATATATATATATATATATATATATATATATATATATATATATATATATATATAATTAGTAGGTACATGCATTAAACGGGTATGCCTTGACGTTGCATGCAGGCTTACAAATGCTTTGGCCAAAGGGTTTAACAAAATACCCTTTTTCATAAGATTATTATTTTATTTTAGCCTAATTGGCAGGAATCGTTCTTCTTGCGACACTCCATGAAACTGAACAAGCCTGCTGCTGGATGTGGGGTTTGACTTTAAGGAACCGGCATTCCATAGACTGCTGAAGGAGTAGAGCTGTCCTGTCCGGATTGTTCCAGGAAATCCCTCTGGACACAGCAGAGTTCCCACAACAACAGATATGGACTTTGATATTTCTTTCCAGGAATTGTATTATGTTTTGGGCTGGTAACCAGCTTAGCTGGCCAGCTAAGTAGAAAGGGCTGGAGTGGTTAGTAAGTCTCCCAAACGGGAGTAGGGTTTTATTTTATGTTTTGGTTTTCTAAAAAGGGACAGTGTGCCTAATGTTTAGTTGTTATTGTGGACAAATGAAACAACTGCAGTAAGTTTAACCCACTGTTTGGTGTCTTACTGAACCTGCCGCGAGGCTGTCTTGCCACACTCCGTAGACGGCTGTGACACATATTAGATGAGTGACACACATTACACGTCTGCGAATCGCATGGGACAACTGCGACAAGCGTGGGATGGCTGCGACGCGCATGGGACAACTGCGACAAGCGTGGGACGGCCACAACGCGCATGAGACGGCCGCGACGCTGTGGGACGGCCGCGACGCGCGTGGGATGGCCGCAACGCACATGAGACGGTCGCGACGCACCTGGGACGGTCGTGACGTGCGTGGGACGGCCGCGACGCGCATGAGACGGTCGCGACGTGCCTGGGATGGTCGTGACGCGCATGAGACGGTCGCGACGTGCATGAGACGTGGAGACGGTCGGGACGCGCGTGAGACGGTCGTGGGGAGGGTGGGACGAAGTTGGGCGGCAGCGACGCGGGCGGGGCGGGGGCGGCAGTTACACAGGCTCTATGATACGGAGTATCTGTGACCTGTCACTATGTAACATTTGACGGGCTCTATGATGGTACGGAGTATCTGTGACCTGATACGGAGTATCTGTGACCTGTCACTATGTAACATTTGACGGGCTCTATGATGGTACGGAGTATCTGTGACCTGTCACTGTGTAACATTTGACGGGCTCTATGATGGTACGGAGTATCTGTGACCTGTCGCTATGTAACATTTGACGGGCTCCATGATGGTACGGAGTATCTGTGACCTGTCACTATGTAACATTTGACGGGCTCTATGATGGTACGGAGTATCTGTGACCTGTCGCTATGTAACATTTGACGGGCTCCATGATGATACGGAGTATCTGTGACCTGTCACTATGTAACATTTGACGGGCTCTATGATGGTACGGAGTATCTGTGACCTGTCACTATGTAACATTTGACGGGCTCTATGATGGTACGGAGTATCTGTGACCTGTCGCTATGTAACATTTGACGGGCTCTATGATGGTACGGAGTATCTGTGACCTGTCGCTATGTAACATTTGACGGGCTCTATGATGGTACGGAGTATCTGTGACCTGTCGCTATGTAACATTTGACGGGCTCTATGATGGTACGGAGTATCTGTGACCTGTCGCTATGTAACATTTGACGGGCTCTATGATGATACGGAGTATCTGTGACCTGTCGCTATGTAACATTTGACGGGCTCTATGATGGTACGGAGTATCTGTGACCTGTCGCTATGTAATATTTGACGGGCTCTATGATGGTACGGAGTATCTGTGACCTGTCGCTATGTAACATTTGACAGGCTCTATGATGGTACGGAGTATCTGTGACCTGTCACTATGTAACATTTGACGGGCTCTATGATGGTACGGAGTATCTGTGACCTGTCGCTATGTAACATTTGACGGGCTCTACGATGGTACGGAGTATCTGTGACCTGTCACTATGTAACATTTGACGGGCTCTATGATGGTACGGAGTATCTGTGACCTGTCGCTATGTAACATTTGACAGGCTCTATGATGGTACGGAGTATCTGTGACCTGTCGCTATGTAACATTTGACGGGCTCTACGATGGTACGGAGTATCTGTGACCTGTCGCTATGTAACATTTGACGGGCTCTATGATGGTACGGAGTATCTGTGACCTGTCACTATGTAACATTTGACGGGCTCTATGATGGTACGGAGTATCTGTGACCTGTCACTGTGTAACATTTGACGGGCTCTATGATGGTACGGAGTATCTGTGACCTGTCACTATGTAACATTTGACGGGCTCTATGATGGTACGGAGTATCTGTGACCTGTCACTATGTAACATTTGACGGGTTCTATGATGGTACGGAGTATCTGTGACCTGTCGCTATGTAACATTTGACGGGCTCTATGATGGTACGGAGTATCTGTGACCTGTCGCTATGTAACATTTGACGGGCTCTATGATGGTACGGAGTATCTGTGACCTGTCGCTATGTAACATTTGACGGGCTCTATGATGGTACGGAGTATCTGTGACCTGTCGCTATGTAACATTTGACGGGCTCTATGATGGTACGGAGTATCTGTGACCTGTCGCTATGTAACATTTGACGGGCTCTATGATGGTACGGAGTATCTGTGACCTGTCACTATGTAACATTTGACGGGCTCTATGATGGTACGGAGTATCTGTGACCTGTCACTATGTAACATTTGACGGGCTCTATGATGATACGGAGTATCTGTGACCTGTCACTATGTAACATTTGACGGGCTCTATGATGGTACGGAGTATCTGTGACCTGTCGCTATGTAACATTTGACGGGCTCTATGATGGTACGGAGTATCTGTGACCTGTCGCTATGTAACATTTGACGGGCTCTATGATGGTACGGAGTATCTGTGACCTGTCACTATGTAACATTTGACGGGCTCTATGATGGTACGGAGTATCTGTGACCTGTCACTATGTAACA
>NW_027457018.1:0-62500 GCF_040206685.1 Ascaphus truei | reverse complement strand
TCACTGTGTGTGTGTCACTGTCACTGTGTGTGTGTCACTGTCACTGTGTGTGTGTGTGTGTGTGTGTGTGTGTGTGTGTGTGTGTGTGTGTGTGTGTGTGTGTGTGTGTGTCACTGTCACTGTGTGTGTGTGTCACTGTCACTGTCACTGTGTGTGTGTCACTGTCACTGTCACTGTGTGTGTGTGTGTCTGTCACTGTGTGTGTGTGTCACTATCACTGTGTGTGTGTGTGTCACTGTCACTGTGTGTGCCACTGTCACTGTGTGTGTCACTATCACTGTGTGTGTGTCACTGTCACTGTGTGTGTGTGTGTCACTATCACTGTGTGTGTGTGTGTCACTGTCACTGTCACTGTGTGTGTGTGTCACTGTCACTGTGTGTGTGTCACTGTGTGTGTGTCACTGTCACTGTCACTGTCACTGTCACTGTGTGTGTGTGTGTGTGTGTGTGTGTCACTGTCACTGTGTGTGTGTAACTGTCACTGTGTGTGTGTGTGTGTCACTGTGTGTGTGTGTGTGTGTGTGTGTGTGTGTGTGTGTGTGTGTGTGTGTGTGTCACTGTCACTGTGTGTCACTATCACTGTGTGTGTGTGTGTGTGTGTGTGTGTGTGTGTGTGTGTGTGTCACTGTCCCTGTGTTTGTGTTTCACTGTCACTGTGTGTGTGTGTGTCACTGTGTGTGTGTGTCACTGTGTGTGTCACTGTGTGTGTGTGTGTGTCACTGTGTGTGTGTGTGTCACTGTGTGTGTGTCACTGTGTGTGTGTGTGTGTCACTGTCACTGTGTGTGTGTGTGTGTCACTGTCACTGTGTGTGTGTCACTGTCACTGTGTGTGTGTCACTGTCACTGTGTGTGTGTCACTGTCACTGTGTGTGTGTGTGTGTGTGTGTCACTGTCACTGTGTGTGTGTGTGTGTGTGTCACTGTCACTGTGTGTGTCACTGTCACTGTGTGTGTCACTGTGTGTGTGTGTCACTGTCACTGTGTGTGTGTGTCACTGTCACTGTGTGTGTGTGTCACTGTCACTGTGTGTGTGTGTGTCACTGTCACTGTGTGTGTGTGTGTGTGTGTGTGTCACTGTCACTGTGTGTGTGTGTGTGTGTGTGTGTGTGTCACTGTCACTGTGTGTGTGTGTCACTGTCACTGTGTGTGTGTGTGTCACTGTGTGTGTCAATGTGACTGTGTGTGACTGTGTGTGACTGTGTGTGACTGTGTGTGTGACGCGTGTGTGTGTGTGTGTGTGACGCGTGTGGGGGGGGTGTGTGACGTGTGTGGGGGGTGTGTTTCTTAACCCTGTAATGTTCTCTCTGTGTTTGCAGTGAGCGTGCGGTTCTGGGGTTGGATGGACCCCCGTTTCTTTACCCTGTAATGTTCTCTCTCTGTTTGCAGTGAGCGTGCGGTTCTGAAGTTGGACGGCCCCCCGTTTCTTTTACCCTGTAATGTTCTCTCTGTGTTTGCAGTGAGCGTGCGGTTCTGGGGTTGGATGGACCCCCGTTTCTTTTACCCTGTAACGTTCTCTCTCTGTTTGCAGTGAGCGTGCGGTTCTGGGGTTGGATGGACCCCCGTTTCTTTTACCCTGTAACGTTCTCTCTCTGTTTGCAGTGAGCGTGCGGTTCTGGGGTTGGACGGACCCCCGTTTCTTTTACCCTGTAATGTTCTCTCTGTGTTTGCAGTGAGCGTGCGGTTCTGGAGTTGGATGGACCCCCGTTTCTTTTACCCTGTAACGTTCTCTCTCTGTTTGCAGTGAGCGTGCGGTTCTGGAGTTGGATGGACCCCCGTTTCTTTTACCCTGTAACGTTCTCTCTCTGTTTGCAGTGAGCGTGCGGTTCTGGGGTTGGACGGACCCCCGTTTCTTTTACCCTGTAATGTTCTCTCTGTGTTTGCAGTGAGCGTGCGGTTCTGGAGTTGGATGGACCCCCGTTTCTTTTACCCTGTAACGTTCTCTCTCTGTTTGCAGTGAGCGTGCGGTTCTGGAGTTGGATGGACCCCCGTTTCTTTTACCCTGTAATGTTCTCTCTCTGTTTGCAGTGAGCGTGCGGTTCTGGGGTTGGACGGACCCCCGTTTCTTTTACCCTGTAACGTTCTCTCTCTGTTTGCAGTGAGCGTGCGGTTCTGGGGTTGGATGGACCCCCGTTTCTTTTACCCTGTAATGTTCTCTCTCTGTTTGCAGTGAGCGTGCGGTTCTGGGGTTGGACGGACCCCCGTTTCTTTTACCCTGTAATGTTCTCTCTGTGTTTGCAGTGAGCGTGCGGTTCTGGGGTTGGACGGACCCCCGTTTCTTTTACCCTGTAATGTTCTCTCTGTGTTTGCAGTGAGCGTGCGGTTCTGGGGTTGGACGGCCCCCCGTTTCTTTTACCCTGTAATGTTCTCTCTCTGTTTGCAGTGAGCGTGCGGTTCTGGGGTTGGACGGCCCCCCGTTTCTTTTACCCTGTAACGTTCTCTCTCTGTTTGCAGTGAGCGTGCGGTTCTGGGGTTGGACGGACCCCCGTTTCTTTTACCCTGTAATGTTCTCTCTGTGTTTGCAGTGAGCGTGCGGTTCTGGAGTTGGATGGACCCCCGTTTCTTTTACCCTGTAACGTTCTCTCTCTGTTTGCAGTGAGCGTGCGGTTCTGGGGTTGGACGGCCCCCCGTTTCTTTTACCCTGTAATGTTCTCTGTTTGCAGTGAGCGTGCGGTTCTGGAGTTGGATGGACCCCCGTTTCTTTTACCCTGTAATGTTCTCTCTGTGTTTGCAGTGAGCGTGCGGTTCTGGTGTTGGACGGCCCCCCGTTTCTTTTACCCTGTAATGTTCTCTCTCTGTTTGCAGTGAGCGTGCGGTTCTGGGGTTGGACGGCCCCCCGTTTCTTTTACCCTGTAATGTTCTCTCTCTGTTTGCAGTGAGCGTGCGGTTCTGGAGTTGGACGGACCCCCGTTTCTTTTACCCTGTAATGTTCTCTTTCTCGGTTTGCAGTGAGCGTGCGGTTCTGGGGTTGGATGGACCCCCGTTTCTTTTACCCTGTAATGTTCTCTCTCTGTTTGCAGTGAGCGTGCGGTTCTGGGGTTGGATGGACCCCCGTTTCTTTTACCCTGTAATGTTCTCTCTCTGTTTGCAGTGAGCGTGCGGTTCTGGAGTTGGACGGACCCCCGTTTCTTTTACCCTGTAATGTTCTCTCTCTGTTTGCAGTGAGCGTGCGGTTCTGGGGTTGGACGGACCCCCGTTTCTTTTACCCTGTAATGTTCTCTCTCTGTTTGCAGTGAGCGTGCGGTTCTGGGGTTGGACGGCCCCCGTTTCTTTACCCTGTGCTGTTCTCTGTTTGCAGTGAGCGTGCGGTTCTGGGGTTGGACGGACCCCCGTTTCTTTTACCCTGTAATGTTCTCTCTCTGTGTTTGCAGTGAGCGTGCGGTTCTGGGGTTGGACGGCCCCCCGTTTCTTTTACCTTGTAACGTTCTCTCTCTGTTTGCAGTGAGCGTGCGGTTCTGGGGTTGGACGGACCCCCGTTTCTTTTACCCTGTAATGTTCTCTCTCTGTTTGCAGTGAGCGTGCGGTTCTGGGGTTGGATGGACCCCCGTTTCTTTTACCCTGTAACGTTCTCTCTCTGTTTGCAGTGAGCGTGCGGTTCTGGGGTTGGACGGCCCCCCGTTTCTTTTACCCTGTAATGTTCTCTCTCTGTTTGCAGTGAGCGTGCGGTTCTGGGGTTGGATGGACCCCCGTTTCTTTTACCCTGTAACGTTCTCTCTCTGTTTGCAGTGAGCGTGCGGTTCTGGAGTTGGACGGCCCCCCGTTTCTTTTACCCTGTAATGTTCTCTCTCTGTTTGCAGTGAGCGTGCGGTTCTGGGGTTGGACGGCCCCCCGTTTCTTTTACCCTGTAATGTTCTCTCTGTGTTTGCAGTGAGCGTGCGGTTCTGGGGTTGGACGGCCCCCCGTTTCTTTTACCCTGTAATGTTCTCTCTCTGTTTGCAGTGAGCGTGCGGTTCTGGGGTTGGACGGCCCCCCGTTTCTTTTACCCTGTAATGTTCTCTCTCTGTTTGCAGTGAGCGTGCGGTTCTGGGGTTGGACGGACCCCCGTTTCTTTTACCCTGTAACGTTCTCTCTCTGTTTGCAGTGAGCGTGCGGTTCCGGGGTTGGACGGCCCCCCGTTTCTTTTACCCTGTAATGTTCTCTCTCTGTTTGCAGTGAGCGTGCGGTTCTGGGGTTGGACGGACCCCCGTTTCTTTTACCCTGTAACGTTCTCTCTCTGTTTGCAGTGAGCGTGCGGTTCCGGAGTTGGACGGCCCCCCGTTTCTTTACCCTGTAACGTTCTCTCTCTGTTTGCAGTGAGCGTGCGGTTCCGGGGTTGGACGGCCCCCCGTTTCTTTACCCTGTAATGTTCTCTGTTTGCAGTGAGCGTGCGGTTCTGGGGTTGGACGGCCCCCCGTTTCTTTTACCCTGTAACGTTCCTCTCTGTTTGCAGTGAGCGTGCGGTTCTGGGGTTGGATGGACCCCCGTTTCTTTACCCTGTAACGTTCTCTCTCTGTTTGCAGTGAGCGTGCGGTTCTGGAGTTGGATGGACCCCCGTTTCTTTTACCCTGTAATGTTCTCTCTCTGTGTTTGCAGTGAGCGTGCGGTTCTGGGGTTGGACGGCCCCCGTTTCTTTACCCTGTGCTGTTCTCTGTTTGCAGTGAGCGTGCGGTTCTGGGGTTGGACGGACCCCCGTTTCTTTTACCCTGTAATGTTCTCTCTCTGTGTTTGCAGTGAGCGTGCGGTTCTGGGGTTGGACGGCCCCCCGTTTCTTTTACCTTGTAACGTTCTCTCTCTGTTTGCAGTGAGCGTGCGGTTCTGGGGTTGGACGGACCCCCGTTTCTTTTACCCTGTAATGTTCTCTCTCTGTTTGCAGTGAGCGTGCGGTTCTGGGGTTGGATGGACCCCCGTTTCTTTTACCCTGTAACGTTCTCTCTCTGTTTGCAGTGAGCGTGCGGTTCTGGGGTTGGACGGCCCCCCGTTTCTTTTACCCTGTAATGTTCTCTCTCTGTTTGCAGTGAGCGTGCGGTTCTGGGGTTGGATGGACCCCCGTTTCTTTTACCCTGTAACGTTCTCTCTCTGTTTGCAGTGAGCGTGCGGTTCTGGAGTTGGACGGCCCCCCGTTTCTTTTACCCTGTAATGTTCTCTCTCTGTTTGCAGTGAGCGTGCGGTTCTGGGGTTGGACGGCCCCCCGTTTCTTTTACCCTGTAATGTTCTCTCTGTGTTTGCAGTGAGCGTGCGGTTCTGGGGTTGGACGGCCCCCCGTTTCTTTTACCCTGTAATGTTCTCTCTCTGTTTGCAGTGAGCGTGCGGTTCTGGGGTTGGACGGCCCCCCGTTTCTTTTACCCTGTAATGTTCTCTCTCTGTTTGCAGTGAGCGTGCGGTTCTGGGGTTGGACGGACCCCCGTTTCTTTTACCCTGTAACGTTCTCTCTCTGTTTGCAGTGAGCGTGCGGTTCCGGGGTTGGACGGCCCCCCGTTTCTTTTACCCTGTAATGTTCTCTCTCTGTTTGCAGTGAGCGTGCGGTTCTGGGGTTGGACGGACCCCCGTTTCTTTTACCCTGTAACGTTCTCTCTCTGTTTGCAGTGAGCGTGCGGTTCCGGAGTTGGACGGCCCCCCGTTTCTTTACCCTGTAACGTTCTCTCTCTGTTTGCAGTGAGCGTGCGGTTCCGGGGTTGGACGGCCCCCCGTTTCTTTACCCTGTAATGTTCTCTGTTTGCAGTGAGCGTGCGGTTCTGGGGTTGGACGGCCCCCCGTTTCTTTTACCCTGTAACGTTCCTCTCTGTTTGCAGTGAGCGTGCGGTTCTGGGGTTGGATGGACCCCCGTTTCTTTACCCTGTAACGTTCTCTCTCTGTTTGCAGTGAGCGTGCGGTTCTGGAGTTGGATGGACCCCCGTTTCTTTTACCCTGTAACGTTCTCTCTGTGTTTGCAGTGAGCGTGCGGTTCTGGGGTTGGACGGCCCCCCGTTTCTTTACCCTGTAATGTTCTCTGTTTGCAGTGAGCGTGCGGTTCTGGGGTTGGACGGCCCCCCGTTTCTTTACCCTGTAATGTTCTCTGTTTGCAGTGAGCGTGCGGTTCTGGGGTTGGACGGCCCCCCGTTTCTTTACCCTGTAACGTTCTCTCTCTGTTTGCAGTGAGCGTGCGGTTCTGGGGTTGGACGGACCCCCGTTTCTTTTACCCTGTAACGTTCTCTCTCTGTTTGCAGTGAGCGTGCGGTTCTGGGGTTGGACGGCCCCCCGTTTCTTTACCCTGTAACGTTCCTCTCTGTTTGCAGTGAGCGTGCGGTTCCGAGCGGTGCTGTGTGGTGTCTAATCTCTCTCCTCTTCTGTCCCTCTCAGGGGGGAGTGAGGATCCTCTGGACCCAAACCCCGGCAGCCTGGTTCTGGAGAGTGATCTTCTGCTGGGCCATGAGCTGGAGTTCTCCGACAGCAGCGACCGGCTCCTCCCCTTCTCCAAAGATTCGGAGGGTGTGTATCGCCGCCCGCGGCCGTGGCGTGTGCATGAGCTGTGGTTGATGCTGTTGGAGGAGAAGCAGAGGATTAGTGATGAGTGTGCTGCCACCTTCTCTGTCACTTCCAGCGTCACAGACCTGCGGTCACGTTAGCTTTTGGTTGGTATAACTCCTGTAGGGCACATACACAAGGACAGGCGGTTTACCAATACTCGGTCAGACCAAATGGTCCATGAATCTCAGGATCCGGTATCCCACGGGAGCATTACTGGAAGCTTAACTCGGTCTGGGCCCCCAGGTGTGTGCGCCCCCCTCCCCAGGTGTGTGTGCCCCCACCTCCCCAGGTGTGTGTGCCCCCACCTCCCCAGGTGTGTGTGCCCCCACCTCCCCAGGTGTGTGTGCCCCCACCTCCCCAGGTGTGTGTGCCCCCCTCCCCAGGTGTGTGTGCCCCCACCTCCCCAGGTGTGTGTGCCCCCACCTCCCCAGGTGTGTGTGCCCCCACCTCCCCAGGTGTGTGTGCCCCCACCTCCCCAGGTGTGTGTGCCCCCACCTCCCCAGGTGTGTGTGCCCCCACCTCCCCAGGTGTGTGTGCCCCCACCTCCCCAGGTGTGTGTGCCCCCACCTCCCCAGGTGTGTGTGCCCCCACCTCCCCAGGTGTGTGCGCCTCCCCAGGTGTGTGCGCCCCCCCTCACCTCCCCAGGTGTGTGCACCCCCCCTCACCTCCCCAGGTGTGTGCACCCCCCCTCACCTCCCCAGGTGTGTGCACCCCCCTCCACCTCCCCAGATGTGAGTGCCCCCCCCACCTCCCCAGGTGTGTGTGCCCCCCACCTTCCCAGGTGTGTGTGCCCCCCACCTTCCCAGGTGTGTGCGCCCCCCTCCCCAGGTGTGTGTGCCCCCACCTCCCCAGGTGTGTGTGCCCTCACCTCCCCAGGTGTGTGCGCCCCCCCACCTCCCCAGGTGTGTGCCCCCACCTCCCCAGGTGTGTGCACCCAACTCCCCAGGTGTGTGTGCACCCACCTCCCCAGGTGTGTGTGCCCCCACCTCCCCAGGTGTGTGCGCCCCCCCACCTCCCCAGATGTGTGCACCCCCCTCCACCTCCCCAGATGTGAGTGCCCCCCCCTCCACCTCCCCAGGTGTGTGCACCCCCCCCACCTACCCAGGTGTATGCACCTCCCCAGGTGTGTGTGCCCCCCACCTCCCCAGGTGTGTGTGCCCCCCACCTCCCCATGTCTGTGTGCCCCCCACCTCCCCAGTTGTGTGCGCCCCCCCCCCCACCTCCCCAGGTGTGTGCACCCCCCTCCACCTCCCCAGGTGTGTGCACCCCCCCTCCACCTCCCCAGATGTGATTGCCCCCCCTCCACCTCCCCAGGTGTGTGCACCCCCCCACCTACCCAGGTGTATGCACCTCCCCAGGTGTGTGTGCCCCCCACCTCCCCAGGTGTGTGTGCCCCCCACCTCCCCAGGTGTGTGTGCCCCCCACCTCCCCAGGTGTGTGCACCCCCCTCCACCTCCCCAGATGTGTGCACCCCCCTCCACCTCCCCAGGTGTGTGCACCCCCCTCCACCTCCCCAGGTGTGTGCACCCCCCCTCCACCTCCCCAGGTGTGTGCACCCCCCCTCCACCTCCCCAGATGTGTGTGCCCCTCCACCTCCCCAGATGTGTGTGCCCCCCACCTCCCCAGGTGTGTGTGCCCCCCACCTCCCCAGGTGTGTGCACCAGCCCTCCACCTCCCCAGGTGTGTGTGCCCCCCCCACCTCCCCAGGTGTGTGGACCCCCCTCCAACTCCCCAGGTGTGTGCACCCCCCTCCACCTCCCCATATGTGTGTGCCCCCCCCTCCACCTCCCCAGATGTGTGTGTGCACCCCCCCCACCTCCCCAGATGTGTGTGTGCACCCCCCCCCACCTCCCCAGTTGTGTGTGCCCCCCACCTCCCCAGGTGTGTGTGCCCCCCCCTCCCCAGGTGTGTGCACCCCCCCTCCCCAGGTGTGTGCACCCCACCTCCCCTGGTGTGTGCCCCCCACCTCCCCAGGTTTGTGTGCCCCCCACCTCCCCAGGTTTGTGTGCCCCCCACCTCCCCAAGTGTGTGCCCCCCACCTCCCCAGGTGTGTGTGCCACCACCTCCCCAGGTGTGTGCACCCCCCCTCCACCTCCCCAGGTGTGTGCACCCACCCTCCACCTCCCCAGGTGTGTGCACCCCCCCTCCACCTCCCCAGATGTGAGTGCCCCCCCCCCTCCACCTCCCCAGGTGTGTGCACCCCCCCACCTACCCAGGTGTATGCACCTCCCCAGGTGTGTGTACCCCCCACCTCCCCAGGTGTGTGCACCCCCCTCCACCTCCCCAGGTGTGTGCACCCCCCCTCCACCTCCCCAGATGTGTGTGCCCCCCCACCTCCCCAGGTGTGTGCACCCCCCCCACCTCTCCAGGTGTGTGCACCCCCCCTCCACCTCCCCAGGTGTGTGCACCCCCCCTCCACCTCCCCAGGTGTGTGCACCCCCCCTCCACCTCCCCAGGTGTGTGCACCCCCCCTCCACCTCCCCAGGTGTGTGCACCCCCCCACCTCCCCAGGTGTGTGCACCCCCACCACCTCCCCAGGTGTGTGCACCCCCCCACCTCCCCAGGTGTGTGCCCCCACCTCCCCAGGTGTGTGCACCCCCCCACCTCCCCAGGTGTGTGCACCCCCCCACCTCCCCAGGTATGTGCACCCCCCCACCTCCCCAGGTGTGTGCACCCCCCCACCTCCCCAGGTGTGTGCAACCCCCCACCTCCCCAGGTGTGTGCACCCCACCTCCCCAGGTGTGTGCACCCCACCTCCCCAGGTGTGTGCACCCCCCCTCCGCAGGTGTGCGCACCCCCCCCCTCCCCAGGAGTGCGCACCCCCCCTCCCCAGGTGTGCACCCCCCCTCCCCAGGTGTGTGCACCCCCCCTCCCCAGGTGTGTGCACCCCCCCTCCCCAGGTGTGTGCACCCCCCTCCCCAGATGTGTGCACCCCCCACCTCCCCAGGTGTGTGCAGCCCCCCACCTACCCAGGTGTGTGTCCCCCCACTTCCCCAGATGTGCGTGCGCTCCCCTCCCCAGATGTGCGTGCGCCCCCCCTCCCCAGGTGTGTGCGCCCCCCTCCCCATGTGTGTGCACCCCCCTCACCCCACGCCCCGTTCCCCGCACCCCACGCTCCGTTCCCCGCACCCCACGCTCCGTTCCCCGCACCCCACGCTCCGTTCCCCGCACCCCCCGCTCCGTTCCCCGCACCCCCCGCTCCGTTCCCCGCACCCCCCGCTCCGTTCCCCGCACCCCACGCCCCGTTCCCCGCCCCACGCTCCGTTCCCCGCACCCCACGCTCCGTTCCCCGCACCCCACGCTCCGTTCCCCGCACCCCACGCTCCGTTCCCCGCACCCCACGCTCCGTTCCCCGCACCCCACGCTCCGTTCCCCGCACCCCACGCCCCGCACCCCACGCTCCGTTCCCCGCACCCCGTTCCCCACACCCCGTTCCCCGCACCCCACGCCCCGCACCCCACGCTCCGTTCCCCGCACCCCGTTCCCCACGCCCCGTTCCCTGCACCCCGTTCCCCGTTCCCCACGCCCCGTTCCCTGCACCCCGTTCCCTGCACCCCACGCCCCGTTCCCTGCACCCCGTTCCCCGCACCCCACGCCCCGTTCCCCACGCCCCGTTCCCCGCACCCCACGCCCCGTTCCCCGCACCCCACGCCCCGTTCCCCACGCCCCCTTCCCCGCACCCCACGCCCCGTTCCCCGCACCCCACGCCCCGTTCCCCGCACTCGTTCCCCGCACCCCACGCCCCGTTCCCCGCACCCCATTCCCCATTCCCCGCACCCCACGCCCCGTTCCCCGCACCCCACGCCCCGCACCCCGTTCCCCGCACCCCGTTCCCCGCACCCCACGCCCCGCACCCCACGCTCCGTTCCCCGCACCCCACGCCCCGTTCCCCACGCCCCGCACCCCACGCTCCGTTCCCCACGCCCCGCACCCCGTTCCCCGCACCCCACGCCCCGCACCCCACGCTCCGTTCCCCGCACCCCACGCCCCGTTCCCCGCACCCCACGCCCCGTTCCCCGCACCCCACGCCCCGTTCCCCGCACCCCACGCCCCGTTCCCCACGCCCGCACCCCACGCTCCGTTCCCCGCACCCCACGCCCCGCACCCCACGCTCCGCACCCCACGCTCCGTTCCCCGCACCCCACGCCCCGTTCCCCGTTCCCCGTTCCCCACGCCCCGTTCCCTGCACCCCACTCCCCACGCCCCGTTCCCCGCGCCCCGTTCCCCGTTCCCCGCGCCCCGCTCCCCGCACCCCACGCCCCGTTCCCCGCACCCCGTTCCCCGCACCCCGCACCCCACGCCCCGTTCCCCGCACCCCGCACCCCGTTCCCCGTTCCCCGCACCCCGTTCCCCACGCCCCGCACCCCACGCCCCACGCACCCCACGCCCCGCACCCCACGCTCCGTTCCCCGCCCCGTTCCCCACGCCCCGCACCCCACGCTCCGTTCCCCGCACCCCACGCCCCACACCCCACGCTCCGTTCCCCGCACCCCATGCCCCGTTCCCCACGCCCCGTTCCCTGCACCCCACTCCCCGTTCCCCGCACCCCACGCCCCGTTCCCCGCACCCCACGCCCCGTTCCCCACACTCCGTTCCCCGCACCCCACGCTCCGTTCCCCGCACCCCACGCCCCGTTCCCCGCACCCCACGCCCCGTTCCCCGCACCCCACGCCCCGTTCCCCACGCCCCGCTCCCCACGCCCCGTTCCCTGCACCCCACGCCCCACGCCCCGTTCCCGGTCCATGTGTTGTGCTCTGTATTTATTCTCTGTACACACCATGGAAGATCATGCTTCTTCCAGGCTATCGAGACCTAATAATGTCAGCCTTTTCCCGAGCCTTTCTCTGGTCTTCCTCCGTTGCACTTTCTCTGGCTCCATTATGACCTCTGGAAGCTGAGGTGACCGGTACTGACCGCTGAAGTCTATGTGTGGGCACACCGTTGTTTGATACAATGACGTTATTATAATTATATGTTCTGTTGGAGAAAATTTTATTTTCTCCCTTTCCTGTTCGATATGACACGCTATTTAGCTGGCCGTCCTGGACAGGTCCCGGCTATTTAGCTGGCCGTCCTGGACAGGTCCCGGCTATTTAGCTGGCCGTCCTGGACAGGTCCCATTGCCTCTCGTCACTCCATTTCTTTATAAACTAATCACAGTGAGAGTTACTCTCCTTTTCATGTCCATGTCCTGGGCACAGATGGATGGTGACCATACATGGTTACATGAAATGAACAGGGTTATACATTTCATGGACAGGTAGAAACAATATCTGATTATTGGTGTATGTAAGTTACAAACGGTTAAAATGTGAGAGCTGAAGTCCTGAAAGAACTTTACTGAAGGCGGCTCTGTGGGTCTCTGGGGGTCTCTGGTAGGACTCTGCATTTACATACATGAACACGGTGTGTTCCGGAGTTTCCTGGTGCCCATGTCATCCACTTCCACCGGGGTTGAGCTTCACGGAGGTCACGTAGACCTAGGGCTTGGGTAGAGAGGTGTACCATCTCTCTTCTCCTGCTTGGACCCTGGGACGTCAGCTGAGCAGCACACCCCACCTGTGGTCAGGCTTTCTTTCCTGCGATTTCACGCCATGTGTTTGTGAGTGTGCTTCTTTAAGGTGACTCCAACCTAGTTATTGTAATAAACTCTATGACACTATGGGGCGTGCGCTGCTGGTTTTAGTTTTTCAGATCTGTGATCTGGATTCTCCTATCAATTGCAGCAGAATTTAAAATCTAATGAACTATTTGGGTATGTTTCTGTGAGTTGATTAGGCAAACCCCTCCCTTAATTGTTAGTCAAATGCGTGGGAGCGGAGTACTTATGACAGTCTATCTTGGCTGTGAGCCACATGGCTGTGTGTCACATTTAAAGTGTCTGGCAAAGATAATTTTGGAGTTCAAATTGGAGGTGAGGATTAGAGGAAGATCTGGACTCTGCACCACAACAACTCTGCAACTGGGAGAACGTGACTTTCTATTTGCTGTGATTATTTGTACTCTTCCTATCCTCCAATACCTGGGAATCTCTCCTCCTGTATCTCACTATGCCCTCCCTATTGCTTGTTCTGTTTACTGTTGTCACGGGAGACCAGCGCTTTTACACCGAAACAATCGGGATCACCAGCACCAGGCAGGACAAAGTTGTTGAATAAAATGAGGTTTATTCTGGCACGCCAGCAGACACAACAAAGATGTACAAAACAAGATCAATACCAACTGGGGACCTGGGGACTAGTCTCTAGCCTCGCTAGGTGCAGGGGCCTGCTTCAAGAAGGCTTGTTCTGTCCGCTTCTCGTCCAGGATATCAGAGGGCTGATCACACAGCAGCCACTCACATGTATCTCCAGCTGGTCACAGTCAAGATCCAAACTCCTTCACAGAATGACTCTCTGTCTCCTCTGAGGGAGTCTCTGCACTCCTTCCTAGAGTGTCTCTCAGTCTCTGTTAGCCTCTCTTGCTCTCTGAAGGTAGATCTGATTCTCTGATCAGCAGCATCCCTTATATAGCCCTCTGTGGCTATCCCTTGCATGGGAAGGGGCTGCTGGACAATCAGAGCATGGATTAGGTTGGTGCCACAACAGCCAGAGGGCGTGCTTAGAGCCCACCCCCATCCCTGATGGTTCACGCTTTCTTACTCACCAAATGTCTGTAACACCTCCACGCTCCCAACAATTGTCTCAATGCACATGTATCTGCAGGAACCTCAGCTGATTAAATCACAGAGTCCCCTCCATAGGAATGGACACATGCAAATCACATTAAAGTCTGCTATCTTAGAAATGAGCACATAATCCAATTTACACTTTACAGGGCTGACTCCCAAATCATATCACAGTGCTTACACATAGATCACAAATATGAAATATATTTGGCCAAAATAAGCCTTCCATAGGTGGCCAGGTTACATGGATTTAGGGGTAGCTAGCTGGGCTTCATCCCAGTTTTGTGATGCCAGCTAGCCCTATCGTCACAAATGTTTCCTCACTCCTTTGTGAACATCTTTGTTCTCTCCAACTTCCCCACTCCCCACTGCACCATTATTTATACACCTCTCTCCCAACAACTTCTTTACCCCTCAATAAAAAGCACCCACACAAATCCTCTATTCACACCATCTATCTACTCTTTGCTGCTGCTTGGGATCTCCCCTAAGCCATACACACTCAGTCTCTCCTACCAACCATTGTGGTCAAGCACTTATTCCCTCACCTGCTGTCTCTGTAAGTCTCCCATCACACCACTTAGATTGTAAGCTCTTCGGGGCAGGGATTTCCTTTCCTATTGTCTGATTTTGGTGCGCTTATTGTATTATAAATCCCCGTACTGTATTCTTTGTGAAGCGCAGAGTACACTTTTGGCGCTATATAAATTAAGACATACAATGCAATACAATTTGGTTCATTCCCCAGAAGCAGCTGAGACCCCAAAGATCTAATCTGGGCCCTCTGCCCTATATCGTTTCTGTTTTGCATTCTGGCATTTTTTCTGTTATTTATTTATATTTATTTGGTTCATTGTGTATTGAATATCTCTTAGCGCTGATTATTATTTGTCTTTTCATATATACATACACACACATACATGTACACACAAACACTAATATATATATATATATATATATATATTTTTAAAGTTATGGTGGGTGAAAAAGGCAACAAAAAACCGCCACTGTTAGCATATATGCAATAAAGAATATCACTTGCGAGCACATTCACATGTCTTAGGCAGGGTTTCATACCTGTCTTTCACCATTATTACCTCGCATACAGTGCTCCCACTGCAGCAAGGGATTCTGGGAAATGACATGCAAATGAGCACACGTCACCTTTTGCCTAGAATATCCATTCACACGGAGCCCATTTACGCAGATGCATCGGCGTTCACACAGCTTTTAAGCACAGCATGGGACTAGCAAAGCAAGTCAAACCACTCACAGACATGTTTCAAACTTGATGGGTATCATCAGTGTGAGGTTGGTTTACACTTGCTTTGAAATATTTGTAGGCTGGGTAGGTTTACCATACATTTTAAGTTTTGGTGGGTGAAAAAGGATATGTGTATATATATATATATATATATATATATTCATATAGCAAATGGAAATATATTCTGTATGCTCATTTGCATGTCTTAGGCAGGTCTGCAACCCCGCCTTTCACCATTATCACCCAGCACACAGCACTTACACTGCAGCAAAGGATTCTGGGAAATGACATGCAAATGAGCTCACAGTGCCACTTTTTGCTTCAAAACTATTTTAAACATGGTTCCATATAGGCTTAAGCTTGCTGCATGGTCACAGCTTTAAGTGCCGTGTGCTGGGTTATAATGGGGAAAGGCGGGGTTGCAGACCTGCCTAAGACATGCAAATAAGCATACAGTTATATTTCCATTTGCTATATGCTTTGCTGTGGAGGGTTTTTGTCACTTTTTTTACTCACCATAACGTAACTATATATTCATATATATATATATATATATATATATATATATATATTCAGTGGTGTGAAAAAGAAAGTACACCCTCTTTGAATTCTATGGTTTTACATATCGGGGCATAATAACAATCATCTGCTCCTTAGCAGGTCTTAAAGATGTACATTGAATTTTAAACCTAAACCAATAGGAGATATTAATCAACACAACAAAGTCCAGGTGTATACAGAAGGATATAGGGTAGGGTCCAGGTGTACTGTATACAGAAGGATATAGGGTAGGGTCCAGGTGTACTGTATACAGAAGGATATAGGGTAGGGTCCAGGTGTACTGTATACAGAAGGATATAGGGTAGGGTCCAGGTGTACTGTATACAGAAGGATATAGGGTATGGTCCAGGTGTACTGTATACAGAAGGATATAGGGTAGGGTCCAGGTGTACTGTATACAGAAGGATATAGGGTAGGGTCCAGGTGTACTGTATACAGAAGGATATAGGGTAGATGGCCCACATGATTATTGGGGTCTGCACAGCAACTGTGAAATAAATCATTTTCCAAATGGATTTAAAAAACAAAAAGCAGAAGCGCATGCCCCATAATGTATTACCGTTTAATACATATACTAAGGTGAAGAAACCCTAAAAATGCACACTCACAAACAAAATAAAACCGCCATGTTGGAAATCCTGATGGCAGGTGAGAAACGCTGCTTTGTGCATTCACACCGGAGATGAGATGGATCAGCTTCCTGCTACAGTACAACCTCTGCTCTGGTCGGCCTTCATCAGGCTGAGTCACAGCTGCATACACCCGCAGGGGTCTTCCACTGGCGTGTGTATATGTGTATATGTGTATATGTATATAGCAAATAAAAAGATCACTTGTGAGCACATTCACATGTCTTAGGCAGGTCTGCAACCCTGCCTTTCACCATTATTCCCAGCATACAGTGCTTCCACTGCAGCAAGGGATTCTGGGAAATTACATGCAAATGAGCACACAATGTGTCACCTTTTGTCTGAAAAACCATTGTTACATGGAGCCCATATGAGCTAATGCTCGCTGTTAACACAGCTTTAAAGCACAGCATGGGAATCGGATGCAAAGCCAGAGAAACCATTCACAGACATGTTTCACCCTTAATGGGGATCATCAGTGTGAGGCTGGTTGTACTTATATGTGTATATGTATATATATTTTTTTTACATTTATTTTTCCAGCTCAACCCCGTTATAACGCGATCCGCTTATAATGCAGTCTGAGCGTGGCTCCCGTTTTAAAAACATCTCCAAGGTTTTTTTTGCTTGTTTGTTTTTGTTTTTATACCATTCAATGTTTTATTGCTAACGGAGACACACACAGACACACTCCCGCCCCCCTACACCATGCGGGAATTGAACCCATGATCTTTCATATGCTGGTGCAATTCTCTAGCTGCTACACCACAGGGTTGGTGTGATAAATTTGACCCTATAAACAAACTTAACATTTACTGCACGCTGCAGTCCATCATGGGTTCAATTCCTGTATGTGTATTATATAAAATGTATTCACTGTTGGGCTGTCAATAGTCAGAGAAGGGTCATGTGACCCTCCTCTGCACTTGAAAGTCAAACTGAACTGTCTCCCCAAGCACCAAGCTTGGGAGAGCGTACGTAGACGCAGCCTGATGAAAAAGGGAGAGGAGAGAGCTGCAGATGCTGGGTAAGTCCTCGCGGAATTCGGCTCCCATTTCGCGATCCCGGTTATAATGTGGTCTCATTATGTGGACCCCGAGCACCGCGTTATAGCGGGGTTCAGCTGTATGTATGTCTCTGTGCACAGTATATGTAATGTGTTAATTCTCCTGGTGATCATGATTATACCATTTAGATGTTGAGGTGTCTCTTGGTTATAACTCTCTTCCTGAGTCTCCTTGTCTCTCTGCTCCTCCAGATTCGGTGGTGGGTAAGATGGAGATCCCATGCTATTCCCTGAGTGAGGACGAATACTCCGGGTATCGCCCCCTGAGTGCTGACAGTGATGCTGAGGCGGGGGGCTCTCCTTCCCCCTGCGGTCAGTGCGGGGCAACACTGGGGGGCTCCTCCCGCTGCCTGGACCTGGCATTTGGACATCGCTGCTTGCCCTGTCTCACCTCCTCCTCCTCGGCAGGGGGATCCCCTCCTCCGTCCCTCCCTATTCCTCCTTCCACCACAGCGATGACCACCCAGGGGCTCAAGGAGCGCCTGCTCTACCCCTGCAAGCTGTGCCCCTTCTCCACCCACTACTCCAGCCACCTGAAGCGCCACATGAAGACGCACAATGGGGAGAAGCCCTTCCGCTGTCCGCACTGCCTCTACGCCTCCGCTCAGCTGGTAAACCTCAAGCGCCACCTGCGAACCCACACAGGAGAGAAGCCTTTCCGCTGCGAGCACTGCGGCTTCTCCTGCAGCAGCCCCGGCAACCTGAAGAGGCACCAGCGGGTCCACACGCAGGAGAAGCCCTACGCCTGCAGCCTGTGCCCCTACCGCTGCAACCAGAGCAGGAACCTCAAGCGCCACCTGCTGGGGCACCGGAGGAGAGGGCAAGAGAGACAGCGGCACGGAGTGAGGAGGGAGGAAGTGGGGGAGGATGAAGAGGGAGAAGAGGAGGAAGAGGAAGAGAGAGGGGCAGCAAGAAAGCAGGTAGAAGGTCAGTAATCATTCTCTATTTCCCCCTAAAATTAGGGTAAGTAGATGAGCCAATCAGAATGCTCCGTTCAGCAATGTCCTCATTTGCAGGAACTTGAACTTGCACGGAGCGCTGTGATTGGCTCACTTAGACATCATGGTCGCCATTCCTCAGTGCAGCTCCGTGGAATGTTCCACCCTCTGACAATCCTTTTATCCAGGGTGGGAAATAGCCGTGTGCCATGTGAAACTGACAGACCCGCTCTGGTCACATGTGGGCTAAGCGGACTCGTCCTTTTCCAGTTATGTCTGAAAAACGAAGCTGCGTGGGGTACAGCAACACCACTGCTCATTCTGCATCCTCGGACACCCACACCTAAAGTGCCTTCAATTCTTATGAGGGGAACTGATGTGTGTTGGGTGATACCTTATACAGCTCAACCCTGTTACAGCGTGATCCGCTACAATGCGGATTCGCTTATAACGCGGTCTGAGCGTGGCTCCTGTTTTCAAGCAAATTCCTTTGCAAATCAGGAGCAGTGTTTCTAAATCTAAACCGCGCTCTTCTTTACAGTTCTAGTTCGTGCACATTAAAGCTACTGAGTTTCCGCTTCGCTTTATCGTTGCCGCCAGCGCGCGTGTGCACAACAGTATATTGGTTGCAGGAAGCTCTGTAACATTTGCGCGTCTCCTGTGTGCGGGACTTCCAAGTGCGCGGTTCTCTCGGGTGACTTGGTGTGGGCGGCTGGATGAGCCGGTGGGTGGATAAATACCAGCTGAGCTCCTTCAGCAAGCTCAACTATCAGAAAGAGCAGACTGGGCAGCTCTGAAGCTTGGTGAGGCAATCCGGCGATGTGCTGCAAGGGGACCCCTCATAGCCTCTCATTAAAAGGAAATCCCATTTACTAGACAGACAGAAGGGACTCAGAGAGGTAGAAGAGACTCAGGGAGATAGAAGAGACTCAGGGAGATTGAGTCTCTTCTATCTCCCTGAGTCTCTTCTGAGAGATAGAAGAGACTCAGAGAGATAGAAGAGACTCAGAGAGATAGAAGAGACTCAGAGAGATAGAAGAGACTCAGGGAGATAAAAGAGACTCAGGGAGATAAAAGAGACTCGGAGATAGAAGAGACTCAGAGAGATAGGAGAGACTCAGAGAGATAGGAGAGACTCAGAGAGATAGGAGAGACTCAGAGAGATAGGAGAGACTCAGAGAGATAGGAGAGACTCAGAGAGATAGAAGAGACTCAGGGAGATAGAAGAGACTCAGGGAGATAAAAGAGACTCAGGGAGATAAAAGAGACTCAGGGAGATAAAAGAGACTCAGGGAGATAAAAGAGACTCAGAGAGATAGAAGAGACTCAGAGAGATAGAAGAGACTCAGAGAGATAGAAGAGACTCAGAGAGATAGAAGAGACTCAGAGAGATAGAAGAGACTCAGAGAGATAGAAGAGACTCAGAGAGATAGAAGAGACTCAGAGACACACACTCAGACTCCGAGACTCTCAGACACACTCTCAGACTCTGTGACTCTCAGACACACTCTCAGACTCCGAGACTCAGACACAATCTCAGACTCCGAGACTCTGACACACTCTCAGACTCCGAGACTCTCAGACACACTCTCAGACTCCGAGACTCAGACACACTCTCAGACTCCGAGACTCAGACACACTCTCAGACTCCGAGACTCTCAGACTCCGAGACTCTCAGACTCCGAGACTCTCAGACTCCGAGACTCTCAGACACACTCTCAGACTCCGAGACTCTCAGACACACTCTCAGACTCCGAGACTCAGACACACTCTCAGACTCCGAGACTCAGACACACTCTCAGACTCCGAGACTCAGACACACTCTCAGACTCCGAGACTTTCAGACTCCGAGACTCTCAGACTCCGATACTCTCAGACTCCGATACTCTCAGACTCCGAGACTCTCAGACACACTCAGACGCCGAGACTCTCAGACTCCGAGACTCTCAGACACACTCTCAGACTCCGAGACTCTCAGACACACTCTCAGACTCCAAGACTCTCAGACTCCGAGACTCTCAGACACACTCTCAGACTCCGAGACTCTCAGACACACTCTCAGACTCCGAGACTCTCAGACACACTCTCAGACTCCGAGACTCTCAGACACACTCTCAGACTCCGAGACTCTCAGACACACTCTCAGACTCCGAGACTCTCAGACACACTCTCAGACTCCGAGACTCTCAGACACACTCTCAGACTCCGAGACTCTCAGACACACTCTCAGACTCCGAGACTCTCAGACACACTCTCAGACTCCGAGACTCAGACTCCGATACTCTCAGACTCCGAGACTCTCAGACATACTCGGACTCCGTGACTCTCAGACACACTCTCAGACTCCGAGACTCTCAGACACACTCTCAGACTCCGAGACTCTCAGACTCCGAGACTCTCAGACACACTCTCAGACTCCGAGACTCTCAGACACACTCTCAGACTCCGAGACTCTCAGACACACTTTCAGACTCAGAGACTCTCAGACACACTCTCAGACTCCGAGACTCTCAGACTCCGAGACTCTCAGACACACTCTCAGACTCCGAGACTCTCAGACACACTCTCAGACTCCGAGACTCTCAGACATATTCTCAGACTCCGAGACTCTCAGACACACTCTCAGACTCCGAGACTCAGACTCCGATACTCTCAGACTCCGAGACTCTCAGACATACTCGGACTCCGTGACTCTCAGACACACTCTCAGACTCCGAGACTCAGACACACTCTCAGACTCCGAGACTCGGACACACTCTCAGACTCCGAGACTCTCAGACACACTCTCAGACTCCGAGACTCTCAGACATACTCTCAGACTCCGAGACTCTCAGACACACTCTCAGACTCCGTGACTCTCAGACACACTCTCAGACTCAGAGACTCTCAGACACACTCTCAGACTCCGAGACTCTCAGACTTCGTGACTCTCAGACTCCGTGACTCAGACACACTCTCAGACTCCGAGACTCTCAGACACACTCTCAGACTCCGTGACTCTCAGACACACTCTCAGACTCCGAGACTCTCAGACACACTCTCAGACTCCGAGACTCTCAGACTCCGTGACTCTCAGACTCCGTGACTCTCAGACTCCGTGACTCTCAGACTCCGAGACTCTCAGACTCCGAGACTCTCAGACACACTTTCAGACTCCGAGACTCTCAGACACACTCTCAGACTCCGAGACTCTCAGACACACTCTCAGACTCCGAGACTCTCAGACACACTCTCAGACTCCGAGACTCTGACACACTCGGACTCCGAGACTCTGACACACTCTCAGACTCCGAGACTCTGACACACTCTCAGACTCCGAGACTCTGACACACTCTCAGACTATGACACACTCTCAGACTCCGAGACTCTGACACACTCTCAGACACACTCTCAGACTCCGAGACTCTCAGACACACTCTCAGACTCCGAGACTCAGACACACTCTCAGACTCTGAGACTCTCAGACTCCGAGACTCTCAGACACACTCTCAGACTCCGAGACTCTCAGACACACTCTCAGACTCCGAGACTCTCAGACACACTCTCAGACACACTCTCAGACTCCGAGACTCAGACACATTCAGACTCCGAGACTCAGACACACTCTCAGACTCCGAGACTCTCAGACACACTCTCAGACTCCGAGACTCGGACACACTCTCAGACTCCGAGACTCAGACACACTCTCAGACTCCGAGACTCGGACACACTCTCAGACTCCGAGACTCTCAGACACACTCTCAGACTCCGAGACTCAGACACACTCTCAGACTCCGAGACTCTCAGACACACTCTCAGACTCCGAGACTCTCAGACACACTCTCAGACTCCGAGACTCAGACACACTCTCAGACTCCGAGACTTTGACACACTCTCAGACTCCGAGACTCTGACACACTCTCAGACACACTCTCAGACTCCGAGACTCTCAGACACACTCTCAGACTCCGAGACTCTGACACACTCTCAGACTCCGAGACTCTCAGACACACTCTCAGACACACTCTCAGACTCCGAGACTCTCAGACACACTCTCAGACTCCGAGACTCTGACACACTCTCAGACTCCGAGACTCTGACACACACTCAGACACACTCTCAGACTCCGAGACTCTCAGACACACTCTCAGACTCCGAGACTCTGACACACTCTCAGACTCCGAGACTCTCAGACACACTCTCAGACTCCGAGACTCTCAGACACACTCTCAGACTCCGTGACTCTGAGACACACTCTCAGACTCCGAGACTCTGAGACACACTCTCAGACTCCGAGACTCTCAGACACACTCTCAGACTCCGAGACTCTCAGACTCCGAGACTCTCAGACACACTCTCAGACTCCGAGACTCTCGGACTCCGAGACTCTCGGACTCCGTGACTCTCGGACTCCGTGACTCTCGGACTCCGTGACTCTCGGACTCCGTGACTCTCGGACTCCGTGACTCTCGGACTCCGTGACTCTCGGACTCCGTGACTCTCGGACTCCGTGACTCTCGGACTCCGTGACTCTCGGACTCCGTGACTCTCGGACTCCGTGACTCTCGGACTCCGTGACTCTCGGACACACTCTCAGACTCCGAGACTCTCAGACTCCGAGACTCTCAGACACACTCTCAGACTCCGAGACTCAGACACACTCTCAGACTCCGAGACTCAGACACACTCTCAGACTCCGTGACTCTCAGACACACTCTCAGACTCCGAGACTCAGACACACTCTCAGACTCCGTGACTCTCAGACACACTCTCAGACATACTCTCAGACACACTCTCAGACTCCGAGACTCTCAGACACACTCTCAGACTCCGAGACTCAGACTCCGATACTCTCAGACTCCGAGACTCTCAGACATACTCGGACTCCGTGACTCTCAGACACACTCTCAGACTCCGAGACTCTCAGACACACTCTCAGACTCCGAGACTCAGACACACTCTCAGACTCCGAGACTCTCAGACACACTCTCAGACTCCGAGACTCTCAGACATACTCTCAGACTCCGAGACTCTCAGACACACTCTCAGACTCCGTGACTCTCAGACACACTCTCAGACTCAGAGACTCTCAGACACACTCTCAGACTCCGAGACTCTCAGACTTCGTGACTCTCAGACTCCGTGACTCAGACACACTCTCAGACTCCGAGACTCTCAGACACACTCTCAGACTCCGTGACTCTCAGACTCAGAGACTCTCAGACACACTCTCAGACTCCGAGACTCTCAGACACACTCTCAGACTCCGAGACTCTCAGACTCCGTGACTCTCAGACTCCGTGACTCTCAGACTCCGTGACTCTCAGACTCCGAGACTCTCAGACTCCGAGACTCTCAGACACACTTTCAGACTCCGAGACTCTCAGACTCCGAGACTCTCAGACACACTCTCAGACTCCGAGACTCTCAGACACACTCTCAGACTCCGAGACTCTGACACACTCTCAGACTCCGAGACTCAGACACACTCTTAGACTCCGAGACTCTCAGACACACTCTCAGACTCCGAGACTCTCAGACACACTCTCAGACTCCGAGACTCTCAGACACACTCTCAGACTCCGAGACTCTGACACACTCGGACTCCGAGACTCTGACACACTCTCAGACTCCGAGACTCTGACACACTCTCAGACTCCGAGACTCTGACACACTCTCAGACTCCGAGACTCTGACACACTCTCAGACTCTGACACACTCTCAGACTCCGAGACTCTGACACACTCTCAGACACACTCTCAGACTCCGAGACTCTCAGACACACTCTCAGACTCCGAGACTCAGACACACTCTCAGACTCTGAGACTCTCAGACTCCGAGACTCTCAGACACACTCTCAGACTCTGAGACTCTCAGACTCCGAGACTCTCAGACACACTCTCAGACTCCGAGACTCTCAGACACACTCTCAAACTCAGAGACTCTCAGACACACTCTCAGACACACTCTCAGACTCCGAGACTCAGACACACTCTCAGACTCCGTGACTCTCAGACACACTCTCAGACTCCGAGACTCAGACACACTCTCAGACTCCGTGACTCTCAGACACACTCTCAGACACACTCTCAGACTCCGAGACTCAGACACACTCTCAGACTCCGAGACTCTCAGACACACTCTCAGACTCCGAGACTCTCAGACACACTCTCAGACTCCGAGACTCTCAGACACACTCTCAGACTCCGAGACTCTCAGACACACTCTCAGACTCCGAGACTCTCAGACACACTCTCAGACTCCGAGACTCTCAGACTCCGAGACTCAGACACACTCTCAGACTCCGAGACTCTCAGACACACTCTCAGACTCCGAGACTCTCAGACACACTCTCAGACTCAGAGACTCTCAGACACACTCTCAGACACACTCTCAGACTCCGAGACTCTCAGACACTCTCTCAGACTCCGAGACTCTCAGACTCCGAGACTCCTCGATGGCTGACCCGAACCCCATGTCCATGGTGTCAGATCCCCAGCACCCTGCGAAGCTGCTCCGGATAAGTCCTGCCTGGGGGTGTTGATGCGCCGCCGGGTCGGGGACATCTTGGAGAGTTATTACAGCTCTCCCCCTTTGGTGGAAGCGGAACCCCTGATCGCGGCCATTTTTTTTTTCACGATTCCTGTTATAACGCGGTTGCATTATGTGGACCCCAAGCTCTGCGTTATAATGGGGTTCAGCTGTAGCAGGGATGCGCAAACCTTTTTCTTTGCGCCCCCCCCACCTCCTCTGACCTCCCCCATACCTTTTCTTTTCTCGGTCCGCCCGCCCCCATGGTCCGCCTTCCCCACGACTCTCATTGGCCAAGAGGTACGCTGACATCACGGACACACCTACTCCACTGTGACACACAGACACACATACACACATACTGCCACACAGTCTCACCATACCCCCTGAGACTGTCACCTCAGACTATCACCCCTGCAGAGTCAGCACCCTGTCTGCCGCTACCCCGTCAAATTTTTCGCCTTCCCGCCTGCTCCACACTCCCTCCGCCTTCCCGTCCGTTCCTGTCAGCATCACCCTGTCGACGCTCCACACTCAAAATTTCAGCCTTCCCCGTTTTCACCCTCTCGCCGCTCTGCACACAACATTTCCTCTAAATGTCACACTTCCACTCATCACAAATATTTCCATCACTCTCAAAATGTCTTAGAGAAAACACTAGGGTTAGGGAGTGATCACAAGACCACACCAATTGAAGCAAAGTAATGAATAAATATGTGGTAATTGAAGAAGTGGGTGCAAACTGTGAACTGAAAAGTGAATCAGAAAAGGGGGGGGGGAAACACAAAATGAGTGTGTCTCCTAAAGAATTCACTATACTGCACTCCTACTTATATTAAAAGTTAAATTTTATATTAATTACATAAAACATAAATTACCAAATCGTTGTGTATTGTGCATTAAAAATAAATTAAATTATCAAAGCAAGCGTATGTGTCAGTGATTGTACGTTGGAATAATCTCAAACAACAATTATATTAGAGATAGCAGGGCACAAAACGCTAATAGTCAGGGTAAAAAACCCCCTCTGGGACACCTATGAGAACAAATACATATGTGTATATGTATAGATGTAACTAATAAACTCAGTGAATGATAGTATCACAAGACAGCTACCTGCTTAAACTAATAAATCACAGAGCACTGAGGGATGATAATATAAGGATGTATAACCATCCACTCAATATAGAAGTGCTGCTAATAGTGTGATAATGGAGGATGAATGATTCATAGCGTAGTGAAGCAATTGTTCACAGCATCATATAGTCAATGAATCATTATATAGCTCACTCCAAATGAACATGTCACATATAAAGCAGGAGGTATGTACACTGAGTATTAGTAAAATGATCAATTTAGATCTACATAGATAGAGCCAGAAGACTACAAAGCACTACATAAAAGCAGCTCCAAGTAGGAGACTGACAACATTGCGCGTCCAACGCGCGTTTCCCTCCAGCAAAGGAGCTTCCTCAGGGACAAATTTGCTGGGGGGAGGAAGAATGAACCCTTATATACCCAAACAGTACCTTGATTAAAGATTGGACAATTGCCAGGTGTTGCACATGCGCAGTTGGTCAGTTAACAAACTTCATAAATGCTGATTAAAACATCTATAAGCGTTCACACACATTCAGTAGCTATAGTTCTATTGCGCATGCGTGGGCACTTAGAATAAAATTTGCTCGTGTATGGATTTCGAACGAGCAAATTTTATTCTAAGTGCCCACGCATGCGCAATGCACTTTATTTTAGACAGTTGTTTTTTCTGAGTCCGCGCGCATGCGCACTGGTCTCTAATTCCGCCGATCAATGCCACACTTCTACACAAGAAAATAAAAGCTCTAAAAACGCTCGGAAATGTACAAAAACATAGAACTATAGCTACTGAATGTGTGTGAACGCTTATAGATGTTTTAATCAGCATTTATGAAGTTTGTTAACTGACCAACTGCGCATGTGCAACACCTGGCAATTGTCCAATCTTTAATCAAGGTACTGTTTGGGTATATAAGGGTTCATTCTTCCTCCCCCCAGCAAATTTGTCCCTGAGGAAGCTCCTTTGCTGGAGGGAAACGCGCGTTGGACGCGCAATGTTGTCAGTCTCCTACTTGGAGCTGCTTTTATGTAGTGCTTTGTAGTCTTCTGGCTCTATCTATGTAGATCTAAATTGGTCATTTTACTAATACTCAGTGTACATACCTCCTGCTTTATATGTGACATGTTCATTTGGAGTGAGCTATATAATGATTCATTGACTATATGATGCTGTGAACAATTGCTTCACTACGCTATGAATCATTCATCCTCCATTATCACACTATTAGCAGCACTTCTATATTGAGTGGATGGTTATACATCCTTATATTATCATCCCTCAGTGCTCTGTGATTTATTAGTTTAAGCAGGTAGCTGTCTTGTGATACTATCATTCACTGAGTTTATTAGTTACATCTATACATATACACATATGTATTTGTTCTCATAGGTGTCCCAGAGGGTTTTTTTTACCCTGACTATTAGCGTTTTGTGCCCTGCTATCTCTAATATAATTGTTGTTTGAGATTATTCCAACGTACAATCACTGACACATACGCTTGCTTTGATAATTTAATTTATTTTTAATGCACAATACACAACGATTTGGTAATTTATGTTTTATGTAATTATATTAAAAGTTAAATTTTATATTAAGTAGGAGTGCAGTATAGTGAATTCTTTAGGAGACACACTCATTTTGTGTTTCCCCCCCCCCCTTTTCTGACTCTCAAAATGTCCCACCCGCTCCGCACTCAAAAATCACTCCCTCTCGCCGCTACGCACACACAATTTCCGCATTCACCTCGTCATTACCCTTTAAATGGCCGCCTTCACGCACGCTCCACACTTCTATATTTGTTTTGGTTACTTTTAGACCCTAATTTGTTCTGGTGGCTGGGCCATAGGAGGTTTTCAGACAATAGTTCTGTGATTTATAGCAATGAGAGCGATCAGCGGGGCTCTCTGGGTTCTATCTGTGTACTAATGCCTAAATAACCAATGTTACATAACGTGCTTGGAAGCGCGCGCTTAGATAAGGTAGGAACAATGCAGTGTGTATTCGTGAGATTACCAGGGCTAGTCACATGTAGTGTCTGTTAATGCACTTATCCCCTACATCAGCAGTTGCACACACGGAGCTCATGCAATTCGACCGCAACACTTAATGAGATTGACTCTATGTTGCGGAGTCCTGCGCTTTATACAACTATTTACAATACTGTCCTACGTGTGGTGATTTAGCCACGTAGGATTCTCTCTCACACGGGACCTTTTACTCCTTCACTGCTGTAAGCTATATAGACGCATGTCTTCGAACACATCGATCACCACAGGCTGAAAAAAACCTGAAATGCATGCTTGCTAATGCAAGAAGCCTGACAGATAAAATGGGGGAGCTTGAATTAATAGCTGCAAGGGAGCAGTATGATATCATAGGCATTACTGAAACATGGTGGGATGAAACGCGTGACTGGACAGTTAATTTAGAGGGTTATTCTCTTTTTCGGAAGGATCGAACAAATAGAAGGGGAGGTGGAGTATGTTTATATGTTAAACCGGATCTAAAACCTATTATAAGGGACGATGTCTATGAAGGGAATGATGAAAATGTAGAGACCTTGTGGATAGAAATTAGCAGTGGAGGTAAAAGTATTAAGAAAATGTTTGTGGGAATATGCTATAAACCACCAAATATCTGTGAGATTGAGGAAGCTAAAATACTTTTGCAAATGGAGAAGGCATCAAAACTGGGTCATGTTTGCATAATGGGGGATTTTCTGTAACCTTGTCATTCGTGCCAACATGTACCAAGACAGCCGGGTCAATCCCAGCCCCCCCCCCCACCCAACAATCTGTCTACCCGATCCGCAATGTGCCGAACCCGAGCACCCGGGAGACAACAAACTGTTCGGTTCATGCGGTCATGGCAACAGATTGCCCTATCTACCTTCCTAATAATGGAGTCCCCTACCACCACAATCTGTCTTGGTCAACAAGTGTCTGAGTCCCCTCTGTGCGGGAGTAATAACAGTAATCCCAATTGCTGTGGGATATGGGGGTGCAGGGAGATGCGGTGATCGCAGTGTGAGGTGGGGGTGCAGGGAGATGGGGTGATCGCAGTGTGAGGTGGGGGTGCAGGGAGATGGGGTGATCGCTGTGTGAGGTGGGCTTGCTCCATTTTCTCACCACCTATTCTCCTAGACCCTCTACAATCTGGCTTCCGCACTGCTCACTCCACTGAAACAGCCCTCACTAAAATAACTAAGTGACTTCCATGCTGCCAAAGATAGAGCTCACTACACTCTGCTCACATTACTCAACCTCTCTGCAGCATTTGACACCGTGGACCACCCTCTTCTCCTTCACATTCTCCATACTCTTGGTATTCGTAACAAAGCTCTATCCTGGATCTCATCCTACCTCTCCCATTGCACTTTCAGTGTCTCTTCTGCTAACACCTCCTCCTCTATTGGTCTCTCTGTGGGGGTACCCCAGGGCTCTGTCCTGGGACCTCTCCTCTTTTCTCTGTACACACTCTCTCTAGGTGAGCTAATCACATCTCTTGGGTTCAAATAAACACCTCTGTACTGATGACACACATTTACTTTTCTACCCCTGACTTTACACCTGCTGTATAGACTAAAGTTTCTGAATGTCTCTCTTCAATATCATCCTGGATGTCCCTCCGCCGCCTTAAACTCAACATGGCAAAAACAGAGCTCCTCATACTTCCTCCCAAACCTGGCCCTACTACCTCCTTCCACATTACTGTTGGAAGTTCTGTCATGCACCCAGTAGCGTGTATTTACCACAGTGAATTATCCATAGTGAGCATACTTATCTTACTATTTTGTACACCCACGCCTCCTCTGACCAGCGAAACGCGTAAGGAGATCTTGCACTGGAGATTTGCCCTGTATATAACCACACTTGTTTCCGATTATTTTGCAATTTTAAGACTACTGATGCACTTGGATCTGTCTGTCTTTCTGTCTGTGTGTCTCTTCCATAGCACAGTCAATTTAATAAAAAGGTAATTAGAACAGTGTCGAGATTAAAAACACAACAATGATAAAATTGTTCTGGAACTTCAGGTGTTTACGTTACCACTCTACGTCCTGTAGGCAGAATCCAGCTGTCTGGATTTTGTAACCAAGATATACAGTAGCTCTTGAATAAATGTGGAACCCTGCAGGCATATACCAAAGTATAGTCGACGCAGACACTTTGGGTGTCCGCAAGTGCTGATGAAGTTGGATCCGTCGGGTCCAGGGCACTCGCCTGATCCTCGGACCGCCAAAGCTAGGGTTTCAGCAGCATGGCGTTTTACCCAAGAGCGTGCGGAAGGGGGTATTATCTGTAGGAATTGTTCCAAAACAACTTGCTCAAGAATTGCCTCCTTAGTGCGCTCCTCGGGTTGTATCCAGCGAGTACACAAGTCCAATAACTGCTGAGCGGGGACCCGGGGTCTCATCTTAGCGGTGTACTTCATGTTCCGGAACTGCTGCCGGTAGATCTCTGGGGTCAGACCTAAGCGATCCAGTATGGTGGCTTTTACTTGTCGGTAGTCCATTGCCTGATCTGTAGGGAGGCCCTGATATGAGGCCTGGGCTTCTCCTATGAGGAGCGGGGCCAAAGCAGTGGCCCAGCGATCTGCAACCCAGCCCTGGGCTTCGGCAACCCTTTCAAATGTCAGTAGAAAAGCCTCTGGATCCTCATTCGGAGCCATTTTCCTCAGGGGGACCGGGGGTTTGTTTGCAAGTTCTGGACTGGCAGACCCCTGGAATTGGGTCAGCAGCCTGGCCATCCGCTCATCCTGTGCTGCCTGCTGCTGGGTTAGGAGCTGGGTTTGCTGCTGCAATAGTCTTTTATCTCTTTCTGCTTGTAGCCGGGCCTGCTCCAGCATTAACTGTCCCTGCTGTCTGGTCTGCTCCTGCATTAACTGTCCCTGCTGTCTGGTCTGCTCGCACAGAAACTCTTTTAAAAAGTCTTCCATTTTTCTCATTTTTGAATGTGTGTTTGGCCCTTCAACTGCAGGGGCCTCTCAAAATCCCGGCACTTCTGACACCATATGTTGCAGGGTACATGCAACCACACACGCGGATTCCCTTGATAAGGCTTATTTATTGAGCCTTAAAACATACAGCACACAAAAACAAAATAGCTTCTCATCAGCAGACACAAAGAAAATAGCTTCTTCTTCAGCAGACAAAACAAAATAGCTTATTTTTAGCAAACAACAAAATAGCTTCTTTTAGCAGACAAAACAAAATAGCTTCTCTTACAGCTTAGAAAACAAGGCAGCTTCTCTTTTGCATGCAGGACACAGACAGTTCATCACATATGTACTTTGCAACACAGACCTAATAGCAGTAATCTCTTCAGTATTTTCAGTCCTGTCTCCTGACCAGCCAGCTTACATGTGTGTGTAGCCTGAGGGTTTTAAACACCTTCATTATGTAGCTGGGGTCAGACTAATTAAGCAGCCCTTCTCCACTGAAAGTTAACCTCGTCACTGCTGCACTGCAAACTTAGACATATGTTTGCCAGGTATATGGCTGGTGACGTTCATTCACCCTGTCACACACCTCTTGCACCGTTTGCACCTCTTGCACTGTAGAAGAGCGGTCGCTGATTTATTTTGTGTCTGTAGAAGGTTTCCAGGGGCTGAAATATTATCATACCTTATATATAAAGCTGTGGAGAAAGCCAGGGGTGTATGTGAGCGGGGGGGGGGGAGAAAGCAAGGGGTTTATGTGAGCAGGATGGGGGGGGGGGGAGAAAGCAAGGGGTTTATGTGAGCAGGGTGAGGGGGGGGGAGAGAAAGCCAGGGGTGTATGTGAGCGGGGGGGAGAAAGCAAGGGGTTTATGTGAGCAGGGTGAGGGGGGGGAGAGAAAGCCAGGGGTTGATGTGAGTGTGGTGGGGGGGAGGGGGGGGGGAGAAAGCCAGGGGTTGATGTGAGCAGGGTAGGGGGTGGGGGTGGGGGGGGGGGGAGAAAGCCAGGGGTTGATGTGAGCAGGGTGGGGGGGGGGGAGATGAAGGGATTGATGTGAGTGTGGTGGGGGGGAGAGAGAAAGCCGGGGATTGATGTGAGCAGGGTGGGGGGGGGGGGGGGGAGAGAAAGCCAGGGGTTGATGTGAGCAGGATAGGGGGTGGGGGGGGGGGGAGAAAGCCAGGGGTTGATGTGAGCAGGGTGGGGGGGGGGGAGAAAGCAAGGGGTTGATGTGAGCAGGGTGGGGGGGGGGAGAGAAAGCCAGGGGTTGATGTGAGCAGGGTGGGGGGGGGGGGAGAGAAAGCCAGGGGTTGATGTGAGCAGGGTGGGGGGGGGGGAGAGAGAAAGCCAGGGATTGATGTGAGCAGGGTGGGGGGGGGGGTAGAAAGCCAGGGGTTGATGTGAGCAGGGTGGGGGGGGGGGGGGGGAGAAAGCCAGGGATTGATGTGAGCAGGGTGGGGGGGGGGGGGGGGAGAGAGAAAGCCAGGGATTGATGTGAGCAGGGTGGGGGGGGGGGGGGGAGAAAGCCAGGGATTGATGTGAGCAGGGGGGGGGGGGAAGAGAAAGCCAGGGGTTGATGTGGGGGGGGGGGGAGAGAAAGCCAGGGGTTGATGTGAGCAAGGTGGGGGGGGGGAGAGAAAGCCAGGGATTGATGTGAGCAGGGTGTGGGGGGGAGAGAAAGCCAGGGATTGATGTGGGAAGGGGGGGAGAGAAAGCCAGGGATTGATGTGAGCAGGGTGGGGGGGGGGGGAGAAAGCCAGGGATTGATGTGAGCAGGGTGGGGGGGGGGGAGAAAGCCAGGGGTTGATGTGAGCAGGGTGGGGGGGGGGGGGGGAGAGAAAGCCAGGGGTTGATATGAGCAGGGTGGGGGGGGGGGGGGGGGGAGAGAAAGCCAGGGGTTGATGTGAGCAGGGTGGGGGGGGGAGAGAAAGCCAGGGGTTGATGTGAGCAGGGTGGGGGGGGGGGGGGAGAGAAAGCCAGGGGTTGATGTGAGCAGGGTGGGGGGGGGGGGGGAGAAAGCCAGGGGTTGATGTGAGCAGGGTGGGGGGGGGGAGAAAGCAAGGGGTTGATGTGAGCAGGGTGGGGGGGGGGGGGGGGGAGAAAGCCAGGGGTTGATGTGAGCAGGGTGGGGGGGGGGGGAGAGAAAGCCAGGGGTTGATGTGAGCAGGGTGGGGGGGGGGGGGGGGGGAGAAAGCCAGGGGTTGATGTGAGTGTGGTGGGGGGGGGGGGGGGAGAGAAAGACAGGGGTTGATGTGAGCAGGGTGGGGGGGGGGGGGTAGAGAAAGCCAGGGGTTGATGTGAGCAGGGTGGGGGGGGGGGAGAGAGAGAAAGCCAGGGGTTGATGTGAGTGTGGGGGGGGGGGGGAGAGAAAGCCAGGGGTTGATGTAAGCAGGGTGGGGGGGGGGGAGAGAGAAAGCCAGGGGTTGATGTGAGCAGGGTGGGGGGGGGGGGGAGAGAGAAAGCCAGGGGTTGATGTGAGCAGGGTGGGGGGGGGGGGGGGGAGAGAGAAAGCCAGGGGTTGATGTGAGCAGGGTGGGGGGGGGGGGGAGAGAGAAAGCCAGGGGTTGATGTGAGCAGGGTGGGGGGGGGGGGGGAGAGAGAGAAAGCCAGGGGTTGATGTGAGTGTGGTGGGGGGGGGGGGGGGAGAGAAAGCCAGGGGTTGATGTGAGCAGGGTGGGGGTGGGGGGGGGGGGGGGGAGATAAAGGGATAGATTTTAAGGTCTTATTTAGGACCCCTCTGTACCACCGTCTGCCACACACTACACCATTCACTGACAGAAGAGACAAGCGAAACGGTTACAGGGGCGGCCCCATAAAATAGCCGCGCAGGGGAGAGTGGGACACATCCAGCAACCTGTGCGCAGAAATAATACACACGGGGTGTGAGGCAGCAAAGCTACAGCGGCCGAGGAGAAAGCGCGATACTTATATATATATACACATATACACATATATAACATACTTATCCAGAGCTTTACCCGTCTGGGAATGTTACATAGTGTGAGTGCTGGGGGACCCCGATGTTCTGTCTACTTTCTGCAACATGTACATGGGGCGTCTGTCCCGCCCACTGCAGGGTGACACAGGTACATGGGGGCGTCTGTCCCGCCCACTGCAGGGTGACACAGGTACATGCTGGCGTCTGTCCCGCCCACTGCAGGGTGACACAGGTACATGGGGGCTTCTGTCCCGCCCACTGCAGGGTGACAGGTACATGGGGGCGTCTGTCCCTCCCACTGCAGGGTGACACAGGTACATGCTGGCGTCTGTCCCGCCCACTGCAGGGTGACACAGGTACATGCTGGCGTCTGTCCCGCCCACTGCAGGGTGACACAGGTACAAGCTGGCGTCTGTCCCGCCCACTGCAGGGTGATACAGGTACATGGGGGCGTCTGTCCCGCCCACTGCAGGGTGACACAGGTACATGCTGGCATCTGTCCCGCCCACTGCAGGGTGACACAGGTACATGCTGGCATCTGTCCCGCCCACTGCAGGGTGACACAGGCACATGGGGGCATCTGTCCCGCCCACTGCAGGGTGACAGGTACATGGGGGCGTCTGTCCTGCCCACTGCAGGGTGACACAGGTACATGAGGGCGTCTGTCCCGCCCACTGCAGGGTGACACAGGTACATGGTGGCGTCTGTCCCGCCCACTGCAGGGTGACACATGTACATGCTGGCGTCTGTCCCTGCCACTGCAGGGTGACACAGGCACATGGTGGCGTCTGTCCCTCCCACTGCAGGGTGACACAGGCACACGGTGACGTCTGTCCCTCCCACTGCAGGGTGACACAGGTACATGGTGCCGTCTGTCCCTCCCACTGCAGGGTGACACAGGTACATGCTGGCGTCCCTCCCACTGCAGGGTGACACAGGTACATGGGGCGTCTGTCCCTCCCACTGCAGGGTGACACAGGTACATGTGGCGTCTGTCCCTCCCACTGCAGGGTGACACAGGTACATGGGGCGTCTCTCCCTCCCACTGCAGGGTGACACAGGCACATGCTGGCGTCCCTCCCACTGCAGGGTGACACAGGTACATGCTGGCGTCTGTCCCTCCCACTGCAGGGTGACACAGGCACATGGGGCGTCTGTCCCTCCCACTGCAGGGTGACACAGGCACATGCTGGCGTCTGTCCCTCCCACTGCAGGGTGACACAGGTACATGGGGCGTCTGTCCCTCCCACTGCAGGGTGACACAGGCACATGCTGGCGTCTGTCCCTCCCACTGCAGGGTGACACAGGCACATGCTGGCGTCCCTCCCACTGCAGGGTGACACAGGTACATGCTGGCGTCTGTCCCTCCCACTGCAGGGTGACAGGCACATGCTGGCGTCCCTCCCACTGCAGGGTGACACAGGTACATGCTGGCGTCTGTCCCTCCCACTGCAGGGTGACACAGGCACATGCTGGCGTCTGTCCCTCCCACTGCAGGGTGACACAGGTACAAGCTGGCGTCTGTCCCGCCCACTGCAGGGTGACAGGCACATGCTGGCGTCCCTCCCACTGCAGGGTGACACAGGCACAAGCTGGCGTCCCTCCCACTGCAGGGTGACACAGGTACATGCTGGCGTCTGTCCCTCCCACTGCAGGGTGACACAGGCACATGCTGGCGTCTGTCCCTCCCACTGCAGGGTGACACAGGTACATGCTGACGTCTGTCCCTCCCACTGCAGGGTGACACAGGTACATGGGGCGTCTCTCCCTCCCACTGCAGGGTGACACAGGCACATGGGGCGTCTCTCCCTCCCACTGCAGGGTGACACAGGCACATGGGGCGTCTCTCCCTCCCACTGCAGGGTGACACAGGTACATGGGGCGTCTCTCCCTCCCACTGCAGGGTGACACAGGCACATGCTGGCGTCTGTCCCTCCCACTGCAGGGTGACACAGGTACATGGGGCGTCTGTCCCTACCACTGCAGGGTGACACAGGCACATGGGGCGTCTCTCCCTCCCACTGCAGGGTGACACAGGTACATGCTGGCGTCCCTCCCACTGCAGGGTGACACAGGTACATGGGGCGTCTCTCCCTCCCACTGCAGGGTGACACAGGCACATGCTGGCGTCCCTCCCACTGCAGGGTGACACAGGTACATGCTGGCGTCTGTCCCTCCCACTGCAGGGTGACACAGGTACATGGGGTGTCTGTCCCTCCCACTGCAGGGTGACACAGGTACATGGGGCGTCTCTCCCTCCCACTGCAGGGTGACACAGGTACATGGGGCGTCTCTCCCTCCCACTGCAGGGTGACTAGAGCTGTGAGTGACAAGGTTTCTCTTCTCCTTCCCCGGCAGGCGTGCCTGTACCCGCCCTGACGCTTCCGGTAACCTCCAATGACCTTGACGCCTTCCTGCCTGCTTGCGCCCGCCTGAGCCGTGCACCTTCGCCCCCTGTACCCCCACCTCCACCTGATGATGGCCTCCCTGAGCTGCTCTTCCCCTTCACCTGCCGCTCGTGCGGCCTGGTCCTAGACGAAGGCTGCCACCATGATGACGATGACGAGGAGGGGGCTGCGGAAGGACAATTCTGTGCCCGCTGCAGCTCCTCCCCAGCGTCTGGGCCTGGCAGTCCCGGCAAGGGCTTCTCCTGCATCATGTGCCCCTTCGTCACCCACTACCCCAACCACCTGTCCAGGCACATGAAGACGCACAGCGGGGAGAAGCCCTACAAGTGCCCGCTGTGCCCCTATGCCTCTGCCCACTATGACAACCTGAAGCGGCACCAGCGCGTACACACCGGCGAGAAGCCCTACAAGTGCCACGTGTGCGACTACGCCTGCGGGAACCTTGCCAACCTAAAGCGGCACGGCCGCATCCACTCCGGGGACAAGCCCTTCCGCTGCGGCGTGTGCAGCTACAGCTGCAACCAGAGCATGAACCTGAAGCGCCACATGCTGCGGCACACGGGCGAGAAGCCCTTCCGCTGTGCGCAGTGCCACTACACCACCGGCCACTGGGACAACTACAAGCGCCACCAGAAGACCCACGGACACTCCGTGGAGGGGTGGGTGAATCCACGGCGCAGCAAGACTACGGCACGAACCGGCGAGCTGCCCTGAGCAGCGCAGTGGGCGGGCTTTGGGGGGGGGGGGGGCGCAGCCTGTTTACCTCATTCCAGGACAGTTCTGCCCCTCGGGTACCGAGCCGGTTAATGTATTTATATTGTGAGGATGCGGTGATCGCCAACGCCAGGAAACCTTCTCTGTATCACTGAGCTACAAGTATCAATGGCGGCTCACTCCGTAGGAGGCACGTAACGCTGCAGTCCCACACCCCACACACCCCATACCCCACACCCCCCATACCTCCCATACCCCATACCCCACACCCCATACCCCACACATTGTGTATCTGGCCTCTCAGCAAAGCAGGTAACGCTGCAGTCCCACACCCCATACCTCCCATACCCCACACATTGTGTATCTGGCCTCTCAGCAAAGCAGGTAACGCTGCAGTCCCACACCCCATACTTCCCATACCCCACACATTGTGTATCTGGCCTCTCAGCAAAGCAGGTAACGCTGCAGTCCCACACCCCACACCCCCCATACCCCACACATTGTGTGTCTGGCCTCTCAGCAAAGCAGGTAACGCTGCAGTCCCACACCCCATACCTCCCATACCCCACACATTGTGTGTCTGGCCTCTCAGCAAAGCAGGTAACGCTGCAGTCCCACACCCCATACTTCCCATACCCCACACATTGTGTATCTGGCCTCTCAGCAAAGCAGGTAACGCTGCAGTCCCACACCCCATACTTCCCATACCCCACACATTGTGTATCTGGCCTCTCAGCAAAGCAGGTAACGCTGCAGTCCCACACCCCATACCTCCCATACCCCACACATTGTGTATCTGGCCTCTCAGCAAAGCAGGTAACGCTGCAGTCCCACACCCCATACCTCCCATACCCCACACATTGTGTATCTGGCCTCTCAGCAAAGCAGGTAACGCTGCAGTCCCACACCCCATACCTCCCATACCCCACACATTGTGTATCTGGCCTCTCAGCAAAGCAGGTAACGCTGCAGTCCCACACACCCATACTTCCCATACCCCACACATTGTGTATCTGGCCTCTCAGCAAAGCAGGTAACGCTGCAGTCCCACACACCCATACTTCCCATACCCCACACATTGTGTATCTGGCCTCAGCAAAGCACGTAACGCTGCAGTCCCACACCCCATACTTCCCATACCCCACACATTGTGTATCTGGCCTCTCAGCAAAGCAGGTAACGCTGCAGTCCCACACCCCATACCTCCCATACCCCACACATTGTGTATCTGGCCTCTCAGCAAAGCAGGTAACGCTGCAGTCCCACACCCCATACCTCCCATACCCCACACATTGTGTATCTGGCCTCTCAGCAAAGCAGGTAACGCTGCAGTCCCACACACCCATACTTCCCATACCCCACACATTGTGTATCTGGCCTCAGCAAAGCACGTAACGCTGCAGTCCCACACCCCATACCTCCCATACCCCACACATTGTGTATCTGGCCTCTCAGCAAAGCAGGTAACGCTGCAGTCCCACACCCCATACTTCCCATACCCCACACATTGTGTATCTGGCCTCTCAGCAAAGCAGGTAACGCTGCAGTCCCACACCCCATACTTCCCATACCCCACACATTGTGTATCTGGCCTCTCAGCAAAGCAGGTAACGCTGCAGTCCCACACCCCATACCTCCCATACCCCACACATTGTGTATCTGGCCTCTCAGCAAAGCAGGTAACGCTGCAGTCCCACACCCCATACCTCCCATACCCCACACATTGTGTATCTGGCCTCTCAGCAAAGCAGGTAACGCTGCAGTCCCACACCCCATACCTCCCATACCCCACACATTGTGTATCTGGCCTCTCAGCAAAGCAGGTAACGCTGCAGTCCCACACCCCATACCTCCCATACCCCACACATTGTGTATCTGGCCTCTCAGCAAAGCAGGTAACGCTGCAGTCCCACACCCCATACCTCCCATACCCCACACATTGTGTATCTGGCCTCTCAGCAAAGCAGGTAACGCTGCAGTCCCACACCCCATACCTCCCATACCCCACACATTGTGTATCTGGCCTCTCAGCAAAGCAGGTAACGCTGCAGTCCCACACCCCATACCTCCCATACCCCACACACTGTGTATCTGGCCTCTCAGCAAAGCACGTAACGCTGCAGTCCCACACCCCATACCTCCCATACCCCACACATTGTGTATCTGGCCTCTCAGCAAAGCAGGTAACGCTGCAGTCCCACACCCCATACCTCCCATACCCCACACATTGTGTATCTGGCCTCTCAGCAAAGCAGGTAACGCTGCAGTCCCACACCCCATACCTCCCATACCCCACACATTGTGTATCTGGCCTCTCAGCAAAGCAGGTAACGCTGCAGTCCCACACCCCATACCTCCCATACCCCACACATTGTGTGTCTGGCCTCTCAGCAAAGCAGGTAACGCTGCAGTCCCACACCCCATACCCCCATACCCCACACATTGTGTATCTGGCCTCTCAGCAAAGCAGGTAACGCTGCAGTCCCACACACCCATACCTCCCATACCCCACACATTGTGTATCTGGCCTCTCAGCAAAGCAGGTAACGCTGCAGTCCCACACCCCATACTTCCCATACCCCACACACTGTGTATCTGGCCTCTCAGCAAAGCAGGTAACGCTGCAGTCCCACACCCCATACCTCCCATACCCCACACATTGTGTATCTGGCCTCTCAGCAAAGCAGGTAACGCTGCAGTCCCACACCCCATACTTCCCATACCCCACACATTGTGTATCTGGCCTCTCAGCAAAGCAGGTAACACTGCAGTCCCACACCCCATACTTCCCATACCCCACACATTGTGTATCTGGCCTCTCAGCAAAGCACGTAACGCTGCAGTCCCACACCCCATACCTCCCATACCTCACACATTGTGTATCTGGCCTCTCAGCAAAGCAGGTAACGCTGCAGTCCCACACCCCATACTTCCCATACCCCACACATTGTGTATCTGGCCTCTCAGCAAAGCAGGTAACGCTGCAGTCCCACACCCCATACCTCCCATACCCCACACATTGTGTATCTGGCCTCTCAGCAAAGCAGGTAACGCTGCAGTCCCACACCCCATACTTCCCATACCCCACACATTGTGTATCTGGCCTCTCAGCAAAGCAGGTAACGCTGCAGTCCCACACCCCATACTTCCCATACCCCACACATTGTGTATCTGGCCTCTCAGCAAAGCAGGTAACGCTGCAGTCCCACACCCCATACTTCCCATACCCCACACATTGTGTATCTGGCCTCTCAGCAAAGCACGTAACGCTGCAGTCCCACACCCCATACCTCCCATACCTCACACATTGTGTATCTGGCCTCTCAGCAAAGCAGGTAACGCTGCAGTCCCACACCCCATACCTCCCATACCCCACACATTGTGTATCTGGCCTCTCAGCAAAGCAGGTAACGCTGCAGTCCCACACCCCATACTTCCCATACCCCACACATTGTGTATCTGGCCTCTCAGCAAAGCAGGTAACGCTGCAGTCCCACACCCCATACCTCCCATACCCCACACATTGTGTATCTGGCCTCTCAGCAAAGCACGTAACGCTGCAGTCCCACACCCCATACCTCCCATACCTCACACATTGTGTATCTGGCCTCTCAGCAAAGCAGGTAACGCTGCAGTCCCACACCCCATACCTCCCATACCCCACACATTGTGTATCTGGCCTCTCAGCAAAGCACGTAACGCTGCAGTCCCACACCCCATACCTCCCATACCCCACACATTGTGTATCTGGCCTCTCAGCAAAGCAGGTAACGCTGCAGTCCCACACCCCATACCTCCCATACCCCCACACATTGTGTATCTGGCCTCTCAGCAAAGCAGGTAACGCTGCAGTCCCACACCCCATACCTCCCATACCTCACACATTGTGTATCTGGCCTCTCAGCAAAGCAGGTAACGCTGCAGTCCCACACCCCATACCTCCCATACCCCACACATTGTGTATCTGGCCTCTCAGCAAAGCACGTAACGCTGCAGTCCCACACCCCATACCTCCCATACCCCACACATTGTGTATCTGGCCTCTCAGCAAAGCAGGTAACGCTGCAGTCCCACACCCCATACCTCCCATACCCCACACATTGTGTATCTGGCCTCTCAGCAAAGCAGGTAACGCTGCAGTCCCACACCCCATACCCCCCATACCCCACACATTGTGTATCTGGCCTCTCAGCAAAGCACGTAACGCTGCAGTCCCACACCCCATACCTCCCATACCCCACACATTGTGTATCTGGCCTCTCAGCAAAGCAGGTAACGCTGCAGTCCCACACCCCATACCTCCCATACCCCACACATTGTGTATCTGGCCTCTCAGCAAAGCAGGTAACGCTGCAGTCCCACACCCCATACCTCCCATACCCCACACATTGTGTATCTGGCCTCTCAGCAAAGCAGGTAACGCTGCAGTCCCACACCCCCCATACCCCACACATTGTGTATCTGGCCTCTCAGCAAAGCAGGTAACGCTGCAGTCCCACACCCCATACCTCCCATACCCCACACATTGTGTATCTGGCCTCTCAGCAAAGCACGTAACGCTGCAGTCCCACACCCCATACCTCCCATACCCCACACATTGTGTGTCTGGCCTCTCAGCAAAGCAGATAACGCTGCAGTCCCACACCCCATACCTCCCATACCCCACACATTGTGTATCTGGCCTCTCAGCAAAGCAGGTAACGCTGCAGTCCCACACCCCATACCTCCCATACCCCACACACTGTGTATCTGGCCTCTCAGCAAAGCAGGTAACGCTGCAGTCCCACACCCCATACCTCCCATACCCCACACACTGTGTATCTGGCCTCTCAGCAAAGCAGGTAACGCTGCAGTCCCACACCCCATACTTCCCATACCCCACACATTGTGTATCTGGCCTCTCAGCAAAGCACGTAACGCTGCAGTCCCACACCCCATACCTCCCATACCCCACACATTGTGTATCTGGCCTCTCAGCAAAGCAGGTAACGCTGCAGTCCCACACCCCATACTTCCCATACCCCACACATTGTGTATCTGGCCTCTCAGCAAAGCAGGTAACGCTGCAGTCCCACACCCCATACCTCCCATACCCCACACATTGTGTATCTGGCCTCTCAGCAAAGCAGGTAACGCTGCAGTCCCACACCCCATACCCCACACATTGTGTATCTGGCCTCTCAGCAAAGCAGGTAACGCTGCAGTCCCACACCCCATACCTCCCATACCCCACACATTGTGTATCTGGCCTCTCAGCAAAGCACGTAACGCTGCAGTCCCACACCCCATACCTCCCATACCCCACACATTGTGTATCTGGCCTCTCAGCAAAGCAGGTAACGCTGCAGTCCCACACCCCATACCTCCCATACCCCACACATTGTGTATCTGGCCTCTCAGCAAAGCAGGTAACGCTGCAGTCCCACACCCCATACCTCCCATACCCCACACATTGTGTGTCTGGCCTCTCAGCAAAGCAGGTAACGCTGCAGTCCCACACCCCATACCTCCCATACCCCACACATTGTGTATCTGGCCTCTCAGCAAAGCAGGTAACGCTGCAGTCCCACACCCCATACCTCCCATACCCCACACATTGTGTATCTGGCCTCTCAGCAAAGCACGTAACGCTGCAGTCCCACACCCCATACCTCCCATACCCCACACATTGTGTATCTGGCGTCTGAGCAAAGCAGGTAACGCTGCAGTCCCACACCCCCCATACCTCCCATACCCCACACATTGTGTATCTGGCCTCTCAGCAAAGCACGTAACGCTGCAGTCCCACACCCCATACCTCCCATACCCCACACATTGTGTATCTGGCCTCTCAGCAAAGCAGGTAACGCTGCAGTCCCACACCCCATACTTCCCATACCCCACACATTGTGTATCTGGCCTCTCAGCAAAGCAGGTAACGCTGCAGTCCCACACCCCATACCTCCCATACCCCACACATTGTGTATCTGGCCTCTCAGCAAAGCAGGTAACGCTGCAGTCCCACACCCCATACCTCCCATACCCCACACATTGTGTATCTGGCCTCTCAGCAAAGCAGGTAACGCTGCAGTCCCACACCCCATACCTCCCATACCTCACACATTGTGTATCTGGCCTCTCAGCAAAGCAGGTAACGCTGCAGTCCCACACCCCATACCCCCCACACCCCACACATTGTGTATCTGGCCTCTCAGCAAAGCAGGTAACGCTGCAGTCCCACACCCCATACCTCCCATACCCCACACATTGTGTATCTGGCCTCTCAGCAAAGCAGGTAACGCTGCAGTCCCACACCCCATACCTCCCATACCCCACACACTGTGTATCTGGCCTCTCAGCAAAGCACGTAACGCTGCAGTCCCACACCCCATACCTCCCATACCCCACACATTGTGTATCTGGCCTCTCAGCAAAGCAGGTAACGCTGCAGTCCCACACCCCATACCTCCCATACCCCACACATTGTGTATCTGGCCTCTCAGCAAAGCAGGTAACGCTGCAGTCCCACACCCCATACCTCCCATACCCCACACATTGTGTATCTGGCCTCTCAGCAAAGCAGGTAACACTGCAGTCCCACACCCCATACTTCCCATACCCCACACATTGTGTATCTGGCCTCTCAGCAAAGCAGGTAACGCTGCAGTCCCACACCCCATACCTCCCATACCCCACACATTGTGTATCTGGCCTCTCAGCAAAGCAGGTAACGCTGCAGTCCCACACCCCATACCCCACACATTGTGTATCTGGCCTCTCAGCAAAGCAGGTAACGCTGCAGTCCCACACCCCATACCTCCCATACCCCACACATTGTGTATCTGGCCTCTCAGCAAAGCACGTAACGCTGCAGTCCCACACCCCATACCTCCCATACCCCACACATTGTGTATCTGGCCTCTCAGCAAAGCAGGTAACGCTGCAGTCCCACACCCCATACCTCCCATACCCCACACATTGTGTATCTGGCCTCTCAGCAAAGCAGGTAACGCTGCAGTCCCACACCCCATACCTCCCATACCCCACACATTGTGTATCTGGCCTCTCAGCAAAGCAGGTAACGCTGCAGTCCCACACCCCATACCTCCCATACCCCACACATTGTGTGTCTGGCCTCTCAGCAAAGCAGGTAACGCTGCAGTCCCACACCCCATACCTCCCATACCCCACACATTGTGTATCTGGCCTCTCAGCAAAGCAGGTAACGCTGCAGTCCCACACCCCATACCTCCCATACCCCACACATTGTGTATCTGGCCTCTCAGCAAAGCACGTAACGCTGCAGTCCCACACCCCATACCTCCCATACCCCACACATTGTGTATCTGGCGTCTGAGCAAAGCAGGTAACGCTGCAGTCCCACACTCATACCTCCCATACCCCACACATTGTGTGTCTGGCCTCTCAGCAAACCACGTAACGCTGCAGTCCCACACCCCCCATACCTCCCATACCCCACACATTGTGTATCTGGCCTCTCAGCAAAGCACGTAACGCTGCAGTCCCACACCCCATACCTCCCATACCCCACACATTGTGTATCTGGCCTCTCAGCAAAGCAGGTAACGCTGCAGTCCCACACCCCATACCTCCCATACCCCACACATTGTGTATCTGGCCTCTCAGCAAAGCACGTAACGCTGCAGTCCCACACCCCATACCTCCCATACCCCACACATTGTGTATCTGGCCTCTCAGCAAAGCAGGTAACGCTGCAGTCCCACACCCCATACCTCCCATACCCCACACATTGTGTATCTGGCCTCTCAGCAAAGCAGGTAACGCTGCAGTCCCACACCCCATACCTCCCATACCCCACACATTGTGTATCTGGCCTCTCAGCAAAGCAGGTAACGCTGCAGTCCCACACCCCATACCTCCCATACCTCACACATTGTGTATCTGGCCTCTCAGCAAAGCAGGTAACGCTGCAGTCCCACACCCCATACCCCCCACACCCCACACATTGTGTATCTGGCCTCTCAGCAAAGCAGGTAACGCTGCAGTCCCACACCCCATACCTCCCATACCCCACACATTGTGTATCTGGCCTCTCAGCAAAGCAGGTAACGCTGCAGTCCCACACCCCATACCTCCCATACCCCACACACTGTGTATCTGGCCTCTCAGCAAAGCACGTAACGCTGCAGTCCCACACCCCCCATACCTCCCATACCCCACACATTGTGTATCTGGCCTCTCAGCAAAGCACGTAACGCTGCAGTCCCACACCCCATACCTCCCATACCCCACACATTGTGTATCTGGCCTCTCAGCAAAGCAGGTAACGCTGCAGTCCCACACCCCATACCTCCCATACCCCACACATTGTGTATCTGGCCTCTCAGCAAAGCAGGTAACACTGCAGTCCCACACCCCATACTTCCCATACCCCACACATTGTGTATCTGGCCTCTCAGCAAAGCACGTAACGCTGCAGTCCCACACCCCATACCTCCCATACCCCACACACTGTGTGTCTGGCCTCTCAGCAAAGCAGGTAACGCTGCAGTCCCACACCCCATACCTCCCATACCCGACACATTGTGTATCTGGCCTCTCAGCAAAGCACGTAACGCTGCAGTCCCACACCCCATACCTCCCATACCCCACACACTGTGTGTCTGGCCTCTCAGCAAAGCAGGTAACGCTGCAGTCCCACACCCCATACCTCCCATACCCCACACCCCCCATACCTCCCATACACTGTGTATCTGGCCTCTCAGCAAAGCAGGTAACGCTGCAGTCCCACACCCCCCATACCCCACACACCCCATACCCCACACATTGTGTATCTGGCCTCTCAGCAAAGCACGTAACGCTGCAGTCCCACACCCCATACCTCCCATACCCCACACATTGTGTATCTGGCCTCTCAGCAAAGCAGGTAACGCTGCAGTCCCACACCCCATACTTCCCATACCCCACACATTGTGTATCTGGCCTCTCAGCAAATCACGTAACGCTGCAGTCCCACACCCCATACCTCCCATACCCCACACATTGTGTATCTGGCCTCTCAGCAAAGCAGGTAACGCTGCAGTCCCACACCCCATACTTCCCATACCCCACACATTGTGTATCTGGCCTCTCAGCAAAGCACGTAACGCTGCAGTCCCACACCCCATACTTCCCACACCCCACACATTGTGTATCTGGCCTCTCAGCAAAGCACGTAACGCTGCAGTCCCACACCCCATACCTCCCATACCCCACACATTGTGTATCTGGCCTCTCAGCAAAGCACGTAACGCTGCAGTCCCACACCCCATACTTCCCACACCCCACACATTGTGTATCTGGCCTCTCAGCAAAGCAGGTAACGCTGCAGTCCCACACCCCATACCTCCCATACCCCACACATTGTGTATCTGGCCTCTCAGCAAAGCAGGTAACGCTGCAGTCCCACACCCCATACTTCCCATACCCCACACATTGTGTATCTGGCCTCTCAGCAAAGCACGTAACGCTGCAGTCCCACACCCCATACCTCCCATACCCCACACATTGTGTGTCTGGCCTCTCAGCAAAGCACGTAACGCTGCAGTCCCACACCCCATACCTCCCATACCCCACACATTGTGTATCTGGCCTCTCAGCAAAGCAGGTAACGCTGCAGTCCCACACCCCCCATACCCCATACCCCACACCCCCCATACCTCCCATACCCCACACACCCCATACCCCACACCCCCCATACCCCACACACCCCATACCCCACACACCCCATACCCCACACACCCCATACCCCACACCCCCCATACCCCATACCCCACACCCCCCATACCCCACACCCCATACCCCATACCCCACACCCCCCATACCCCACACACCCCATACCTCCCATACCCCACACATTGTGTATCTGGCCTCTCAGCAAAGCAGGTAACGCTGCAGTCCCACACCCCATACTTCCCATACCCCACACACCCCATACCTCCCATACCCCACACATTGTGTATCTGGCCTCTCAGCAAAGCAGGTAACGCTGCAGTCCCACACCCCATACTTCCCATACCCCACACATTGTGTATCTGGCCTCTCAGCAAAGCACGTAACGCTGCAGTCCCACACCCCATACCTCCCATACCCCACACATTGTGTATCTGGCCTCTCAGCAAAGCAGGTAACGCTGCAGTCCCACACCCCATACCTCCCATACCCCACACATTGTGTATCTGGCCTCTCAGCAAAGCACGTAACGCTGCAGTCCCACACCCCATACCTCCCATACCCCACACATTGTGTATCTGGCCTCTCAGCAAAGCAGGTAACGCTGCAGTCCCACACCCCATACCCCACACATTGTGTATCTGGCCTCTCAGCAAAGCAGGTAACGCTGCAGTCCCACACCCCATACCTCCCATACCCCACACATTGTGTATCTGGCCTCTCAGCAAAGCAGGTAACGCTGCAGTCCCACACCCCATACCCCCCATACCCCACACATTGTGTATCTGGCCTCTCAGCAAAGCAGGTAACGCTGCAGTCCCACACCCCATACCCCCCATACCCCACACATTGTGTATCTGGCCTCTCAGCAAAGCAGGTAACGCTGCAGTCCCACACCCCATACCTCCCATACCCCACACATTGTGTATCTGGCCTCTCAGCAAAGCACGTAACGCTGCAGTCCCACACCCCATACTTCCCATACCCCACACATTGTGTATCTGGCCTCTCAGCAAAGCAGGTAACGCTGCAGTCCCACACCCCATACCTCCCATACCCCACACATTGTGTATCTGGCCTCTCAGCAAAGCAGGTAACGCTGCAGTCCCACACCCCATACCTCCCATACCCCACACATTGTGTGTCTGGCCTCTCAGCAAAGCAGGTAACGCTGCAGTCCCACACCCCATACCTCCCATACCCCACACATTGTGTGTCTGGCCTCTCAGCAAAGCACGTAACGCTGCAGTCCCACACCCCATACTTCCCATACCCCACACACTGTGTATCTGGCCTCTCAGCAAAGCAGGTAACGCTGCAGTCCCACACCCCATACCTCCCATACCCCACACATTGTGTACCTGGCCTCTCAGCAAAGCAGGTAACGCTGCAGTCCCACACCCCATACCTCCCATACCCCACACATTGTGTGTCTGGCCTCTCAGCAAAGCACGTAACGCTGCAGTCCCACACCCCATACCTCCCATACCCCACACATTGTGTATCTGGCCTCTCAGCAAAGCAGGTAACGCTGCAGTCCCACACCCCATACTTCCCATACCCCACACATTGTGTATCTGGCCTCTCAGCAAAGCAGGTAACGCTGCAGTCCCACACCCCATACCTCCCATACCCCACACATTGTGTGTCTGGCCTCTCAGCAAAGCACGTAACGCTGCAGTCCCACACCCCATACCTCCCATACCCCACACATTGTGTGTCTGGCCTCTCAGCAAAGCAGGTAACGCTGCAGTCCCACACCCCATACCCCACACATTGTGTATCTGGCCTCTCAGCAAAGCAGGTAACGCTGCAGTCCCACACCCCATACCTCACATACCCCACACATTGTGTATCTGGCCTCTCAGCAAAGCAGGTAACGCTGCAGTCCCACACCCCATACCTCCCATACCCCACACATTGTGTATCTGGCCTCTCAGCAAAGCAGGTAACGCTGCAGTCCCACACCCCATACCTCCCATACCCCACACATTGTGTATCTGGCCTCTCAGCAAAGCAGGTAACGCTGCAGTCCCACACCCCATACCTCCCATACCCCACACATTGTGTATCTGGCCTCTCAGCAAAGCAGGTAACGCTGCAGTCCCACACCCCATACCTCCCATACCCCACACATTGTGTACCTGGCCTCTCAGCAAAGCAGGTAACGCTGCAGTCCCACACCCCATACCCCCCATACCCCACACATTGTGTATCTGGCCTCTCAGCAAAGCAGGTAACGCTGCAGTCCCACACCCCATACCTCCCATACCCCACACATTGTGTATCTGGCCTCTCAGCAAAGCACGTAACGCTGCAGTCCCACACCCCATACCTCCCATACCCCACACATTGTGTATCTGGCCTCTCAGCAAAGCAGGTAACGCTGCAGTCCCACACCCCATACCTCCCATACCCCACACATTGTGTGTCTGGCCTCTCAGCAAAGCAGGTAACGCTGCAGTCCCACACCCCATACTTCCCATACCCCACACATTGTGTATCTGGCCTCTCAGCAAAGCAGGTAACGCTGCAGTCCCACACCCCATACTTCCCATACCCCACACATTGTGTATCTGGCCTCTCAGCAAAGCAGGTAACGCTGCAGTCCCACACCCCATACCTCCCATACCCCACACATTGTGTATCTGGCCTCTCAGCAAAGCACGTAACGCTGCAGTCCCACACCCCATACCCCCCATACCCCACACATTGTGTATCTGGCCTCTCAGCAAAGCACGTAACGCTGCAGTCCCACACCCCATACTTCCCATACCCCACACATTGTGTATCTGGCCTCTCAGCAAAGCAGGTAACGCTGCAGTCCCACACCCCATACTTCCCATACCCCACACACTGTGTATCTGGCCTCTCAGCAAAGCAGGTAACGCTGCAGTCCCACACCCCATACCCCCCATACCCCACACACTGTGTATCTGGCCTCTCAGCAAAGCACGTAACGCTGCAGTCCCACACCCCATACTTCCCATACCCCACACATTGTGTATCTGGCCTCTCAGCAAAGCACGTAACGCTGCAGTCCCACACCCCATACCTCCCATACCCCACACATTGTGTATCTGGCCTCTCAGCAAAGCAGGTAACGCTGCAGTCCCACACCCCATACCTCCCATACCCCACACATTGTGTATCTGGCCTCTCAGCAAAGCAGGTAACGCTGCAGTCCCACACCCCATACCTCCCATACCCCACACATTGTGTATCTGGCCTCTCAGCAAAGCAGGTAACGCTGCAGTCCCACACCCCATACCTCCCATACCCCACACATTGTGTATCTGGCCTCTCAGCAAAGCAGGTAACGCTGCAGTCCCACACCCCATACCTCCCATACCCCACACATTGTGTATCTGGCCTCTCAGCAAAGCAGGTAACGCTGCAGTCCCACCCCCCATACCTCCCATACCCCACACATTGTGTATCTGGCCTCTCAGCAAAGCAGGTAACGCTGCAGTCCCACACCCCATACCTCCCATACCCCACACATTGTGTATCTGGCCTCTCAGCAAAGCAGGTAACGCTGCAGTCCCACCCCCCATACCTCCCATACCCCACACATTGTGTATCTGGCCTCTCAGCAAAGCAGGTAACGCTGCAGTCCCACACCCCATACCTCCCATACCCCACACATTGTGTATCTGGCCTCTCAGCAAAGCAGGTAACGCTGCAGTCCCACACCCATACCTCCCATACCCCACACATTGTGTATCTGGCCTCTCAGCAAAGCAGGTAACGCTGCAGTCCCACACCCATACCTCCCATACCCCACACATTGTGTATCTGGCCTCTCAGCAAAGCAGGTAACGCTGCAGTCCCACACCCCATACCTCCCATACCCCACACACTGTGTATCTGGCCTCTCAGCAAAGCAGGTAACGCTGCAGTCCCACACCCCATACCTCCCATACCCCACACATTGTGTATCTGGCCTCTCAGCAAAGCAGGTAACGCTGCAGTCCCACACCCCATACCTCCCATACCCCACACACTGTGTATCTGGCCTCTCAGCAAAGCAGGTAACGCTGCAGTCCCACACCCCATACTTCCCATACCCCACACATTGTGTATCTGGCCTCTCAGCAAAGCAGGTAACGCTGCACTCCCACACCCCATACTTCCCATACCCCACACATTGTGTATCTGGCCTCTCAGCAAAGCACGTAACGCTGCAGTCCCACACCCCATACCTCCCATACCCCACACATTGTGTATCTGGCCTCTCAGCAAAGCAGGTAACGCTGCAGTCCCACCCCCCATACCTCCCATACCCCACACATTGTGTATCTGGCCTCTCAGCAAAGCAGGTAACGCTGCAGTCCCACACCCCATACCTCCCATACCCCACACATTGTGTACCTGGCCTCTCAGCAAAGCACGTAACGCTGCAGTCCCACACCCCATACCTCCCATACCCCACACATTGTGTATCTGGCCTCTCAGCAAAGCAGGTAACGCTGCAGTCCCACACCCCATACCCCCCATACCCCACACATTGTGTATCTGGCCTCTCAGCAAAGCAGGTAACACTGCAGTCCCACACCCCATACCTCCCATACCCCACACACTGTGTATCTGGCCTCTCAGCAAAGCAGGTAACGCTGCAGTCCCACACCCCATACCTCCCATACCCCACACATTGTGTATCTGGCCTCTCAGCAAAGCAGGTAACGCTGCAGTCCCACACCCCATACCTCCCATACCCCACACATTGTGTATCTGGCCTCTCAGCAAAGCAGGTAACGCTGCAGTCCCACACCCCATACCTCCCATACCCCACACACTGTGTATCTGGCCTCTCAGCAAAGCAGGTAACGCTGCAGTCCCACACCCCATACCTCCCATACCCCACACATTGTGTATCTGGCCTCTCAGCAAAGCAGGTAACGCTGCAGTCCCACACCCCATACCCCCCATACCCCACACATTGTGTATCTGGCCTCTCAGCAAAGCAGGTAACGCTGCAGTCCCACACCCCATACCTCCCATACCCCACACATTGTGTATCTGGCCTCTCAGCAAAGCAGGTAACGCTGCAGTCCCACACCCCATACCTCCCATACCCCACACATTGTGTATCTGGCCTCTCAGCAAAGCAGGTAACGCTGCAGTCCCACACCCCATACTTCCCATACCCCACACATTGTGTATCTGGCCTCTCAGCAAAGCAGGTAACGCTGCAGTCCCACACCCCATACCCCCCATACCCCACACATTGTGTATCTGGCCTCTCAGCAAAGCAGGTAACGCTGCAGTCCCACACCCCATACCTCCCATACCCCACACATTGTGTATCTGGCCTCTCAGCAAAGCAGGTAACGCTGCAGTCCCACACCCCATACCTCCCATACCCCACACATTGTGTATCTGGCCTCTCAGCAAAGCAGGTAACGCTGCAGTCCCACACCCCATACCTCCCATACCCCACACACTGTGTATCTGGCCTCTCAGCAAAGCAGGTAACGCTGCAGTCCCACACCCCATACCCCCCATACCCCACACATTGTGTATCTGGCCTCTCAGCAAAGCAGGTAACGCTGCAGTCCCACACCCCATACCTCCCATACCCCACACATTGTGTATCTGGCCTCTCAGCAAAGCAGGTAACGCTGCAGTCCCACACCCCATACCTCCTATACCCCACACACTGTGTATCTGGCCTCTCAGCAAAGCAGGTAACGCTGCAGTCCCACACCCCATACCTCCCATACCCCACACATTGTGTATCTGGCCTCTCAGCAAAGCAGGTAACGCTGCAGTCCCACACCCCATACTTCCCATACCCCACACATTGTGTATCTGGCCTCTCAGCAAAGCACGTAACGCTGCAGTCCCACACCCCATACCTCCCATACCCCACACATTGTGTATCTGGCCTCTCAGCAAAGCAGGTAACGCTGCAGTCCCACACCCCATACCTCCCATACCCCACACATTGTGTATCTGGCCTCTCAGCAAAGCAGGTAACGCTGCAGTCCCACACCCCATACCTCCCATACCCCACACATTGTGTATCTGGCCTCTCAGCAAAGCAGGTAACGCTGCAGTCCCACACCCCATACCTCCCATACCCCACACATTGTGTGTCTGGCCTCTCAGCAAAGCAGGTAACACTGCAGTCCCACACCCCATACCTCCCATACCCCACACATTGTGTATCTGGCCTCTCAGCAAAGCACGTAACGCTGCAGTCCCACACCCCATACCTCCCATACCCCACACATTGTGTATCTGGCCTCTCAGCAAAGCAGGTAACGCTGCAGTCCCACACCCCATACCTCCCATACCCCACACATTGTGTATCTGGCCTCTCAGCAAAGCAGGTAACGCTGCAGTCCCACACCCCATACCTCCCATACCCCACACATTGTGTGTCTGGCCTCTCAGCAAAGCAGGTAACGCTGCAGTCCCACACCCCATACCTCCCATACCCCACACATTGTGTATCTGGCCTCTCAGCAAAGCAGGTAACACTGCAGTCCCACACCCCATACCTCCCATACCCCACACATTGTGTATCTGGCCTCTCAGCAAAGCAGGTAACGCTGCAGTCCCACACCCCATACCTCCCATACCCCACACATTGTGTATCTGGCCTCTCAGCAAAGCAGGTAACGCTGCAGTCCCACACCCCATACCCCCCATACCCCACACATTGTGTATCTGGCCTCTCAGCAAAGCAGGTAACGCTGCAGTCCCACACCCCATACCTCCCATACCCCACACATTGTGTGTCTGGCCTCTCAGCAAAGCAGGTAACGCTGCAGTCCCACACCCCATACTTCCCACACCCCACACATTGTGTATCTGGCCTCTCAGCAAAGCAGGTAACGCTGCAGTCCCACACCCCATACCTCCCATACCCCACACATTGTGTATCTGGCCTCTCAGCAAAGCACGTAACGCTGCAGTCCCACACCCCATACCTCCCATACCCCACACATTGTGTATCTGGCCTCTCAGCAAAGCAGGTAACGCTGCAGTCCCACACCCCATACCTCCCATACCCCACACACTGTGTATCTGGCCTCTCAGCAAAGCAGGTAACGCTGCAGTCCCACACCCCATACCTCCCATACCCCACACACTGTGTATCTGGCCTCTCAGCAAAGCAGGTAACGCTGCAGTCCCACACCCCATACCCCCCATACCCCACACATTGTGTATCTGGCCTCTCAGCAAAGCAGGTAACGCTGCAGTCCCACACCCCATACCTCCCATACCCCACACATTGTGTATCTGGCCTCTCAGCAAAGCAGGTAACGCTGCAGTCCCACACCCCATACCTCCCATACCCCACACATTGTGTATCTGGCCTCTCAGCAAAGCAGGTAACGCTGCAGTCCCACACCCCATACCTCCCATACCCCACACATTGTGTATCTGGCCTCTCAGCAAAGCAGGTAACGCTGCAGTCCCACACCCCATACCTCCCATACCCCACACATTGTGTATCTGGCCTCTCAGCAAAGCAGGTAACGCTGCAGTCCCACACCCCATACCCCACACATTGTGTATCTGGCCTCTCAGCAAAGCAGGTAACGCTGCAGTCCCACACCCCATACCTCCCATACCCCACACATTGTGTATCTGGCCTCTCAGCAAAGCAGGTAACGCTGCAGTCCCACACCCCATACCTCCCATACCCCACACATTGTGTATCTGGCCTCTCAGCAAAGCAGGTAACGCTGCAGTCCCACACCCCATACCTCCCATACCCCACACATTGTGTATCTGGCCTCTCAGCAAAGCAGGTAACGCTGCAGTCCCACACCCCATACTTCCCATACCCCACACATTGTGTATCTGGCCTCTCAGCAAAGCAGGTAACGCTGCAGTCCCACACCCCATACCTCCCATACCCCACACATTGTGTATCTGGCCTCTCAGCAAAGCACGTAACGCTGCAGTCCCACACCCCATACCTCCCATACCCCACACATTGTGTATCTGGCCTCTCAGCAAAGCAGGTAACGCTGCAGTCCCACCCCCCATACCTCCCATACCCCACACATTGTGTATCTGGCCTCTCAGCAAAGCACGTAACGCTGCAGTCCCACACCCCATACCTCACATACCCCACACATTGTGTATCTGGCCTCTCAGCAAAGCAGGTAACGCTGCAGTCCCACACCCCATACCTCCCATACCCCACACATTGTGTATCTGGCCTCTCAGCAAAGCACGTAACGCTGCAGTCCCACACCCCATACTTCCCATACCCCACACATTGTGTATCTGGCCTCTCAGCAAAGCACGTAACGCTGCAGTCCCACACCCCATACCTCCCATACCCCACACATTGTGTATCTGGCCTCTCAGCAAAGCACGTAACGCTGCAGTCCCACACCCCATACTTCCCATACCCCACACATTGTGTATCTGGCCTCTCAGCAAAGCACGTAACGCTGCAGTCCCACACCCCATACTTCCCATACCCCACACATTGTGTATCTGGCCTCTCAGCAAAGCAGGTAACGCTGCAGTCCCACACCCCATACCTCCCATACCCCACACACTGTGTATCTGGCCTCTCAGCAAAGCAGGTAAAGCTGCAGTCCCACACCCCATACCTCCCATACCCCACACACTGTGTATCTGGCCTCTCAGCAAAGCAGGTAACGCTGCAGTCCCACACCCCATACCTCCCATACCCCACACATTGTGTATCTGGCCTCTCAGCAAAGCAGGTAACGCTGCAGTCCCACACCCCATACTTCCCATACCCCACACACTGTGTATCTGGCCTCTCAGCAAAGCAGGTAACGCTGCAGTCCCACACCCCATACCTCCCATACCCCACACATTGTGTGTCTGGCCTCTCAGCAAAGCAGGTAACGCTGCAGTCCCACACCCCATACTTCCCATACCCCACACATTGTGTATCTGGCCTCTCAGCAAAGCAGGTAACGCTGCAGTCCCACACCCCATACTTCCCATACCCCACACATTGTGTATCTGGCCTCTCAGCAAAGCAGGTAACGCTGCAGTCCCACACCCCATACCTCCCATACCCCACACATTGTGTATCTGGCCTCTCAGCAAAGCAGGTAACGCTGCAGTCCCATACCTCCCATACCCCACACATTGTGTATCTGGCCTCTCAGCAAAGCAGGTAACGCTGCAGTCCCACATCCCATACCTCCCATACCCCACACACTGTGTATCTGGCCTCTCAGCAAAGCAGGTAACGCTGCAGTCCCACACCCCATACTTCCCATACCCCACACATTGTGTATCTGGCCTCTCAGCAAAGCAGGTAACGCTGCAGTCCCACACCCCATACCTCCCATACCCCACACACTGTGTATCTGGCCTCTCAGCAAAGCACGTAACGCTGCAGTCCCACACCCCATACCTCCCATACCCCACACATTGTGTATCTGGCCTCTCAGCAAAGCACGTAACGCTGCAGTCCCACACCCCATACCCCACACATTGTGTATCTGGCCTCTCAGCAAAGCAGGTAACGCTGCAGTCCCACACCCCATACCTCCCATACCCCACACATTGTGTATCTGGCCTCTCAGCAAAGCAGGTAACGCTGCAGTCCCACACCCCATACCTCCCATACCCCACACATTGTGTATCTGGCCTCTCAGCAAAGCAGGTAACGCTGCAGTCCCACACCCCATACCTCCCATACCCCACACATTGTGTATCTGGCCTCTCAGCAAAGCAGGTAACGCTGCAGTCCCACATCCCATACCTCCCATACCCCACACATTGTGTATCTGGCCTCTCAGCAAAGCAGGTAACGCTGCAGTCCCACACCCCATACTTCCCATACCCCACACATTGTGTATCTGGCCTCTCAGCAAAGCAGGTAACGCTGCAGTCCCACACCCCATACTTCCCATACCCCACACATTGTGTATCTGGCCTCTCAGCAAAGCAGGTAACGCTGCAGTCCCACACCCCATACTTCCCATACCCCACACATTGTGTATCTGGCCTCTCAGCAAAGCAGGTAACGCTGCAGTCCCACACCCCATACCTCCCATACCCCACACATTGTGTATCTGGCCTCTCAGCAAAGCAGGTAACGCTGCAGTCCCACACCCCATACCTCCCATACCCCACACATTGTGTATCTGGCCTCTCAGCAAAGCAGGTAACGCTGCAGTCCCACACCCCATACCTCCCATACCCCACACATTGTGTATCTGGCCTCTCAGCAAAGCAGGTAACGCTGCAGTCCCACACCCCATACCCCCCATACCCCACACATTGTGTATCTGGCCTCTCAGCAAAGCAGGTAACGCTGCAGTCCCACACCCCATACCTCCCATACCCCACACACTGTGTATCTGGCCTCTCAGCAAAGCAGGTAACGCTGCAGTCCCACACCCCATACTTCCCATACCCCACACACTGTGTATCTGGCCTCTCAGCAAAGCAGGTAACGCTGCAGTCCCACACCCCATACCTCCCATACCCCACACACTGTGTATCTGGCCTCTCAGCAAAGCAGGTAACGCTGCAGTCCCACACCCCATACCTCCCATACCCCACACACTGTGTATCTGGCCTCTCAGCAAAGCACGTAACGCTGCAGTCCCACACCCCATACCTCCCATACCCCACACATTGTGTACCTGGCCTCTCAGCAAAGCAGGTAACGCTGCAGTCCCACACCCCATACCTCCCATACCCCACACACTGTGTATCTGGCCTCTCAGCAAAGCAGGTAACGCTGCAGTCCCACACCCCATACCCCCCATACCCCACACACTGTGTGTCTGGCCTCTCAGCAAAGCAGGTAACGCTGCAGTCCCACACCCCATACTTCCCATACCCCACACATTGTGTATCTGGCCTCTCAGCAAAGCAGGTAACGCTGCAGTCCCACACCCCATACCCCCCATACCCCACACATTGTGTACCTGGCCTCTCAGCAAAGCAGGTAACGCTGCAGTCCCACACCCCATACCTCCCATACCCCACACATTGTGTGTCTGGCCTCTCAGCAAAACAGGTAACGCTGCAGTCCCACACCCCATACTTCCCATACCCCACACATTGTGTATCTGGCCTCTCAGCAAAGCAGGTAACACTGCAGTCCCACACCCCATACCTCCCATACCCCACACATTGTGTATCTGGCCTCTCAGCAAAGCAGGTAACGCTGCAGTCCCACACCCCATACCTCCCATACCCCACACATTGTGTATCTGGCCTCTCAGCAAAGCAGGTAACGCTGCAGTCCCACACCCCATACCTCCCATACCCCACACATTGTGTATCTGGCCTCTCAGCAAAGCAGGTAACGCTGCAGTCCCACACCCCATACCCCCCATACCCCACACATTGTGTATCTGGCCTCTCAGCAAAGCACGTAACGCTGCAGTCCCACACCCCATACTTCCCATACCCCACACATTGTGTATCTGGCCTCTCAGCAAAGCACGTAACGCTGCAGTCCCACACCCCATACCTCCCATACCCCACACATTGTGTATCTGGCCTCTCAGCAAAGCACGTAACGCTGCAGTCCCACACCCCATACCTCCCATACCCCACACATTGTGTATCTGGCCTCTCAGCAAAGCAGGTAACGCTGCAGTCCCACACCCCATACCTCCCATACCCCACACATTGTGTATCTGGCCTCTCAGCAAAGCAGGTAACGCTGCAGTCCCACACCCCATACTTCCCATACCCCACACATTGTGTATCTGGCCTCTCAGCAAAGCAGGTAACGCTGCAGTCCCACACCCCATACCCCCCATACCCCACACATTGTGTATCTGGCCTCTCAGCAAAGCAGGTAACGCTGCAGTCCCACACCCCATACCTCCCATACCCCACACATTGTGTATCTGGCCTCTCAGCAAAGCAGGTAACGCTGCAGTCCCACACCCCATACCTCCCATACCCCACACATTGTGTATCTGGCCTCTCAGCAAAGCAGGTAACGCTGCAGTCCCACACCCCATACCTCCCATACCCCACACATTGTGTATCTGGCCTCTCAGCAAAGCAGGTAACGCTGCAGTCCCACACCCCATACCTCCCATACCCCACACATTGTGTATCTGGCCTCTCAGCAAAGCAGGTAACGCTGCAGTCCCACACCCCATACCTCCCATACCCCACACATTGTGTATCTGGCCTCTCAGCAAAGCACGTAACGCTGCAGTCCCACACCCCATACCTCCCATACCTCACACATTGTGTATCTGGCCTCTCAGCAAAGCAGGTAACGCTGCAGTCCCACACCCCATACTTCCCATACCCCACACATTGTGTATCTGGCCTCTCAGCAAAGCACGTAACGCTGCAGTCCCACACCCCATACCTCCCATACCCCACACATTGTGTATCTGGCCTCTCAGCAAAGCAGGTAACGCTGCAGTCCCACACCCCCCATACCCCACACATTGTGTATCTGGCCTCTCAGCAAAGCACGTAACGCTGCAGTCCCACACCCCATACCCCCCATACCCCACACATTGTGTATCTGGCCTCTCAGCAAAGCAGGTAACGCTGCAGTCCCACACCCCATACCTCCCATACCCCACACATTGTGTATCTGGCCTCTCAGCAAAGCAGGTAACGCTGCAGTCCCACACCCCATACCTCCCATACCCCACACATTGTGTATCTGGCCTCTCAGCAAAGCAGGTAACGCTGCAGTCCCACACCCCATACCTCCCATACCCCACACATTGTGTATCTGGCCTCTCAGCAAAGCACGTAACGCTGCAGTCCCACACCCATACCTCCCATACCCCACACATTGTGTATCTGGCCTCTCAGCAAAGCAGGTAACGCTGCAGTCCCACACCCCATACCTCCCATACCCCACACATTGTGTATCTGGCCTCTCAGCAAAGCAGGTAACGCTGCAGTCCCACACCCCATACCTCCCATACCCCACACATTGTGTATCTGGCCTCTCAGCAAAGCAGGTAACGCTGCAGTCCCACACCCCATACCTCCCATACCCCACACACTGTGTATCTGGCCTCTCAGCAAAGCAGGTAACGCTGCAGTCCCACACCCCATACCTCCCATACCCCACACATTGTGTATCTGGCCTCTCAGCAAAGCAGTAACGCTGCAGTCCCACACCCCATACCTCCCATACCCCACACATTGTGTATCTGGCCTCTCAGCAAAGCAGGTAACGCTGCAGTCCCACACCCCATACTTCCCATACCCCACACATTGTGTATCTGGCCTCTCAGCAAAGCACGTAACGCTGCAGTCCCACACCCCATACCTCCCATACCCCACACATTGTGTATCTGGCCTCTCAGCAAAGCAGGTAACGCTGCAGTCCCACACCCCATACCTCCCATACCCCACACATTGTGTATCTGGCCTCTCAGCAAAGCAGGTAACGCTGCAGTCCCACACCCCATACCTCCCATACCCCACACATTGTGTATCTGGCCTCTCAGCAAAGCAGGTAACGCTGCAGTCCCACACCCCATACCCCCCATACCCCACACATTGTGTATCTGGCCTCTCAGCAAAGCAGGTAACGCTGCAGTCCCACACCCCATACCTCCCATACCCCACACATTGTGTATCTGGCCTCTCAGCAAAGCACGTAACGCTGCAGTCCCACACTCATACCTCCCATACCCCACACATTGTGTATCTGGCCTCTCAGCAAAGCAGGTAACGCTGCAGTCCCACACCCCATACCTCCCATACCCCACACATTGTGTATCTGGCCTCTCAGCAAAGCAGGTAACGCTGCAGTCCCACACCCCATACCTCCCATACCCCACACATTGTGTATCTGGCCTCTCAGCAAAGCAGGTAACGCTGCAGTCCCACACCCCATACCTCCCATACCCCACACATTGTGTATCTGGCCTCTCAGCAAAGCAGGTAACGCTGCAGTCCCACACCCCATACTTCCCATACCCCACACATTGTGTATCTGGCCTCTCAGCAAAGCAGGTAACGCTGCAGTCCCACACCCCATACCTCCCATACCCCACACATTGTGTATCTGGCCTCTCAGCAAAGCAGGTAACGCTGCAGTCCCACACCCCATACCCCCCATACCCCACACATTGTGTACCTGGCCTCTCAGCAAAGCAGGTAACGCTGCAGTCCCACACCCCATACCTCCCATACCCCACACATTGTGTATCTGGCCTCTCAGCAAAGCAGGTAACGCTGCAGTCCCACACCCCATACCTCCCATACCCCACACATTGTGTATCTGGCCTCTCAGCAAAGCAGGTAACGCTGCAGTCCCACACCCCATACCTCCCATACCCCACACACTGTGTATCTGGCCTCTCAGCAAAGCACGTAACGCTGCAGTCCCACACCCCATACCTCCCATACCCCACACATTGTGTATCTGGCCTCTCAGCAAAGCAGGTAACGCTGCAGTCCCACACCCCCATACCTCCCATACCCCACACATTGTGTATCTGGCCTCTCAGCAAAGCAGGTAACGCTGCAGTCCCACCCCCATACTTCCCATACCCCACACATTGTGTATCTGGCCTCTCAGCAAAGCAGGTAACGCTGCAGTCCCACACCCCATACCTCCCATACCTCACACATTGTGTATCTGGCCTCTCAGCAAAGCACGTAACGCTGCAGTCCCACACCCCATACCTCCCATACCCCACACATTGTGTATCTGGCCTCTCAGCAAAGCAGGTAACGCTGCAGTCCCACCCCCCATACCTCCCATACCCCACACATTGTGTATCTGGCCTCTCAGCAAAGCACGTAACGCTGCAGTCCCACACCCCATACCCCACACATTGTGTACCTGGCCTCTCAGCAAAGCAGGTAACGCTGCAGTCCCACACCCCATACCTCCCATACCCCACACATTGTGTATCTGGCCTCTCAGCAAAGCAGGTAACGCTGCAGTCCCACACCCCATACCTCCCATACCCCACACATTGTGTATCTGGCCTCTCAGCAAAGCAGGTAACGCTGCAGTCCCACACCCCATACCTCCCATACCCCACACATTGTGTATCTGGCCTCTCAGCAAAGCAGGTAACGCTGCAGTCCCACACCCCATACCTCCCATACCCCACACATTGTGTATCTGGCCTCTCAGCAAAACAGGTAACGCTGCAGTCCCACACCCCATACCTCCCATACCCCACACATTGTGTATCTGGCCTCTCAGCAAAGCAGGTAACGCTGCAGTCCCACACCCCATACCTCCCACACCCCACACATTGTGTATCTGGCCTCTCAGCAAAGCAGGTAACGCTGCAGTCCCACACCCCATACCTCCCATACCCCACACATTGTGTATCTGGCCTCTCAGCAAAGCAGGTAACGCTGCACTCCCACACCCCATACTTCCCATACCCCACACACTGTGTATCTGGCCTCTCAGCAAAGCACGTAACACTGCAGCCCCACACCCCATACCTCCCATACCCCACACATTGTGTATCTGGCCTCTCAGCAAAGCAGGTAACGCTGCAGTCCCACACCCCATACTTCCCATACCCCACACACTGTGTATCTGGCCTCTCAGCAAAGCAGGTAACGCTGCAGTCCCACACCCCATACTTCCCATACCCCACACATTGTGTATCTGGCCTCTCAGCAAAGCAGGTAACGCTGCAGTCCCACACCCCATACTTCCCATACCCACACATTGTGTGTCTGGCCTCTCAGCAAAGCAGGTAACGCTGCAGTCCCACACCCCATACCTCCCATACCCCACACATTGTGTGTCTGGCCTCTCAGCAAAGCAGGTAACGCTGCAGTCCCACACCCCATACCTCCCATACCCCACACATTGTGTATCTGGCCTCTCAGCAAAGCAGGTAACGCTGCAGTCCCACACCCCATACCTCCCATACCCCACACATTGTGTATCTGGCCTCTCAGCAAAGCAGGTAACGCTGCAGTCCCACACCCCATACCTCCCATACCCCACAACATTGTGTATCTGGCCTCTCAGCAAAGCAGGTAACGCTGCAGTCCCACACCCCATACCTCCTATACCCCACACATTGTGTATCTGGCCTCTCAGCAAAGCAGGTAACGCTGCAGTCCCACACCCCATACTTCCCATACCCCACACATTGTGTATCTGGCCTCTCAGCAAAGCACGTAACGCTGCAGTCCCACACCCCATACCTCCCATACCCCACACATTGTGTATCTGGCCTCTCAGCAAAGCAGGTAACGCTGCAGTCCCACAACCCCATACCTCCCATACCCCACACATTGTGTATCTGGCCTCTCAGCAAAGCAGGTAACGCTGCAGTCCCACACCCCATACCTCCCATACCCCACACATTGTGTATCTGGCCTCTCAGCAAAGCAGGTAACGCTGCAGTCCCACACCCCATACCTCCTATACCCCACACATTGTGTATCTGGCCTCTCAGCAAAGCAGGTAACGCTGCAGTCCCACACCCCATACTCCCATACCCCACACATTGTGTATCTGGCCTCTCAGCAAAGCAGGTAACGCTGCAGTCCACACCCCATACTCCCATACCCCACACATTGTGTATCTGGCCTCTCAGCAAAGCAGGTAACGCTGCAGTCCCACACCCCATACTTCCCATACCCCACACATTGTGTATCTGGCCTCTCAGCAAAGCAGGTAACGCTGCAGTCCCACACCCCATACCTCA